>NW_025533660.1:300000-555698 GCF_020615455.1 Coregonus clupeaformis
TTTTATGGACCATGAAGAAAAATCCTTGACTGTCATTCTTGTCTGTCTTCTTTGTAGACTAAGAAGCAAGATTATGTCAACTCCTGCAATCATGAAGATCATCCTGATTGATGGGAGCTGCCTTCCCTACCTGAATCTGTGACTGACCTTTTGAACGATGTAAAGAAGCAGTGTGGACTTCACAGCAACTTCAGACTTCAGTTCATGGACCCTTTTTTTGGAAATGAGTTCTTTAACCTGACCTCAATGGCAGAAGTAGAGGACAAAAGTACTCTTAAAGTAATTGACATGTCAGAGACCCCCACAATTCACTGTGCTGAAACCTCCAGCAGTATCAACACCCCACTCCCAACAACCTCCGCCTTCAATCGTCGCCACATCGATGACTCATCAACACTATCCAGTGGCTCAGTTGACACTGACATGCTGTCTTCTCCAGAGTCTACTAGCTCACGGTCCTCTTGGCCTACTTTGTTCTGTGTGCCTCGATTCTCCTATGATGCTGAGATAAAACTTCAGCAGGCCAATTCAGCTTACCTTGAAAGTGGCACTCTACTTGTTCCAGAGCCTAAGCTGAAGTCAGACATACTCAACGGGTTGTTGCAAGAAATTGTCCAGTATAGATTTTATGCCACTGATGGAGAGATGTAACAGGTAGCACAGAGTCTAATCAAGAAGCATCCATGTTTGACTGAGAAGTGTTCCTTCACTGGATGTGGTGGATGGAAAACCAGTTTGAAATACAAACTGGCAAACTACCACTCTCGCCTGAGAAGACTGGGATGTCCAGAGGTGACAAACTCCTTGAAGCCAAGGGAAATCAAGTGTAGCCTATGGTGTTAAAAAGGCAAAGAGAGCAGAAGTGAACTTTTGCCCCACATATCCCTCAGGAGAAACAGAAGAGAGCCTCGAGGACATGCGGAAAGCTCTACTGTCCGATGTGAAGAAAAGGAACAACAGAGAGACAGTGAAGTTCAAAATGGAGAAGACGTTTGCATACAGGAGACATGAAGTTGTCCGTGACGCACCCATGGTAGAGGACTTCATGGCAAGATGGCCTGTGTTCTTTGAAGTAATTGAGATAAGTTAGCCATGCTTGTCTTATTGTTGATCTATTGGGTGTGTTATCTGGGATTTGTTGGTGAAGGTGACGATTATTTTCCCTCAGCTTGCCACATAAGCGAGCCTTATTCAGAGTTATCACGATTTGTGCTGACTGTCTAGTTATTTGTCTCCATATAGAGAACCCTCTAGTTGGCTGCTTGTGTGATCATGTCCAATCTATTTTCCTTTCTGCAGTTTTTAATCTAATTTGTTTAATTACTATTTTCAGGTCAATGCAGAGTTTAAGAAAATCCCCACAACCCCACTCCAGTCCAAATGTATTTCTCAACTTGATATACACTCAGATAACCTGCTGAAGTTATTCCAAAGAAGAGGAGGACAGCTGGGCAGAAGACTCATATCAATCATGGCACCTATGGCTGATGTAAGAATTCCTTGTGCTTCAAAAGACACATTCATATGTGGTTCTACACCAAACGTTGACTTCAAAATGAGACATAAATTAAAAAAATCCTTCTTCTCTTTTCTTAGAATAGCAACATAGATGTCGGACGAGAGTGCATCATAAAGGCAGTGTGTGTGTGTAAATGGGTGAAGACCCAGAACCTTGTTCAGGAATATGTGGTACCTTAATAGATTGAAGTGTTTCCTACTTCCTTTTTTCTTTCTCTTCCTCTCCTGTTCCGTGCCACCATCATATTCTATCACTAGTTTCTCTTCCTCTCCTGTTCCGTGCCACCATCATATTCTATCACTAGTTTCTCTTCCTCTCCTGTTCCGTGCCACCATCATATTCTATCGCTAGTTTCTCTTCCTCTCCTGTTGCGTGCCACCATCATATTCTATCGTTAGTTACTCTTCCTCTCCTGTTCCGTGCCACCATCATATTCTATCGCGAGTTTCTCTTCCTCTCCTGTTCCGTGCCACCATAATATTCTATCACTAGTTTATCTTCCTCTCCTGTTCCGTGCCACCATAATATTCTATCAGTAGTTTCTCTTCCTCTCCTGTTCCGTGCCACCATCATATTCTATCGCTAGTTTCTCTTCCTCTCCTGTTCCGTGCCACCATCATATTCTATCACTAGTTATTCTATTACGGTGTCATCTCCTCTGTCTTCCATCTTATTTCATTAGCTGTGGTTAGATGCACTATTTTTTTTTATTCCCAATTGTATTATTCAGATTAAAGACTCCCTGTCTTTTTTTGTTTGCATGAATGCTGAATACAGTGATCAAATTGGCTATGTCTCAAATGCAATCTGAATAGAATGGAAAACTTGGTTAGAACCACCTTGTAATAGGCGGTGTTCAAATATTATCATCAGTTCTTGATTTAGTTGACACTTTAAAGGACTCCAGTCTTGATTTATTTCTGTCTGTATAATGCTCTTGTGCTTCATGAGCTATACTTTTGCAATCTAGAGTCCCTAACTGTAAACACTTAATTGATGAATGATTCATTTTGTATGATTTACAATTTTGCCTTTGTGTCTTGTTCAGGGCATGGATCTAGAGTCCACCAAGGCAGCCATTGAGGACACTACTGTGGGGATCTACATTATCAAAGACCATGCCGTGAGTGAGGAACCAGAGGACACTGGGATTGTCCTTGAAGGCGTCAAGGTTCTGCAGGATCTGGGCAACGTAGCGCTTTGCTGTTGCAATGCTGATCGGCCTCATGTATGCCATGAACCTCAGTTACCCTACTGAGCTCCACTACACCTTTGATGTCTTTCAGAAGGTTTTTATGGAACTGAATGGGGAAAGACTTTCTAACAAAGCTGTTGCATTTAAAAACAGGCTGTTTCAGTGAGCTGTTTTGTTGTGTGTTGTGTTTCAGACTGTATGTTGTTTCACACTGTGTTTGACTTATGAACTTGTTAGATTGTTCACAAAAACAGAATGAGAACGCCCAAAGATGGAACTATCGTGACTTTGTTAGATATTTTGTATGGTGTTTTGTATGGTGTTTTGTATGGTGTTTTGTATGGTGTTTTGAGTAGATGCCCTATATTTTCTTTGCTGCTTATGGAAAAAGTTGTTCAGTTTCACTTTGTAGTGACTTTCAGTCAATATAATTAATATGTACTAGGGGTGTAACGATCCATCTACTACATCGATGTATCGATTTATATTCCTATGATCCAACTACATCGATCTGTGCTCGCGAGTTGGCCTTTTGGACAACATATATCGATCTAACATCGTTTTAAAATGTAATAAATCGATTGTATCGATACTAGGAAATAACCCATTGGATTTAAGCAAGTCAGACTTTATATGGATGTTTTTTCCTAGCACTTTTAATGATAAAGGCTTTAAACATTACTCGATTCAGTCTGCCTATCCGTGACGTCATCGCGCCAGCAGCAGCGCAAAGGCGCCAAGACAACAAAACATAGCATGGCAGACGACAGAGGAGAAACGACGAGCGAGAAATTATCAAGCCACCATTGCGGTCCTTACAAGAAACAGGAATCTAGGAAACTTCACCTGCACTGTCCAGTATCCAGGTATTTATTTCAGTCACACTGGTTGAATTTTTGGCTAAAAGGTTACTGAATCGATTTCAAGTCACTGAATCGTTTCGGATCGTATCGTTCTAAATGAACCAATATCGTCCTTGAATCGTATCGACAACCACGAATCGTGATACAAATCGAATCGTTGTTAAAACGAATCGTTACACCCCTAATATGTACACATACCAACCTCATTCTTTGTCTGTTACTCCTTATGAAAAATAACTAACTCATTTTGTAACAAAATGTATTAGAGAGAGTGCCCAATCATTGTTAGGACAACTCTTCTTATTTTGTTTATACAGATATATAGCCTACAGCACTGATTTAGATCTGTGCAATTCATTGAACACTGAATGTCAGTGAATGGACATTTGTCCATCCAAAGAGCTGAACCGTTACAAAAAATACAGTATAATTTTTTTTACGCATGCCTTTTGCCTTCTTTGTCACTGATGCAAATGGTCTCTTGCTCCTTGGTTACACATCTTTAGCATATACTTTTTATTTCCCTATTCATGTGTAAATACAAACACTAAGGTAGAGAATGGTAGCTTTTCATCTTGTGCTTACATGAATAATTATGTAGAACATTGTCCATAATATAAATTATGGACAAAGTTCTACATAATTATGAGTAATATCATCAATAAATGTTTTATTATTAATTAGTGATCAGGTTTAGGGAACATGATCAAATCCATTTGAAGCAACACATTTAATTCAAATAAAATTAGCTTTACCAAATCATGTTACATTTATTATATTCAATTACAATGCATTTACTTGAACAAATTATATTTGCTTGACAAAAGAAAATAAGTAAACTGAAAAATAATAATTGTGTTTATCTAACATGTTTCATTCATGTGGAACCGATGTACACATTTGAATTCAGTAAATTCAAAGCACCATTTTTTTCAGTGCAGGACCAGACCTGTACAAAACCCACCCTTAGGGTAGGTAATGTTAAGGGACTCAGAAGCACAGAGATGTAGTTTACTTCAGTTAAAATGTAATGTTCCTGAATGTATACATGGGAAACGTGTAAACAAATGTATCTTCTGTGCCCCTGCATTATGAGCAAAATGTTCACAAGCACGCACTGTACCAAACCCATACTTATCACTGGTGACATACAATATCATCTATTGAGGACCATGCTAGAAATGAATATCTGACTTATAATGCAATTTAAAAACCTGGAGACCACTATCACTTCTGTGTTGTGATGCAAAAATAGTATCAAGAGTCATCCCAGCTTCAACACAAACCATGTTCCCTGCATCTCTCTGGATTTGGGAGAAATATAAACAATTATAATGTATCTTTGAGGTTGTTTGTGAATTTATTCATACAGGTATTTTCTGTGATATCACACTAACCCAGCCTGGTCCTATCCCACTGGGCACAGATGTCAATTCAATGTCTATTCCACGTTGGTTCAACGTAATTTCATTGAAATGACGTGGGAAACAACGTTGATTCAACCAGTGTGTGCCCAGTGGGATGGTTGTAAGGCCATAAAAGTCCTTTACCATCTCCTGTAAGACCTCTGGTTATACTCATGCAAGCTATTGTACTAACTGGATTCGACAGCATGAGGGAAAAGCCATGGAGTGGATTGTTTATGGGGTGTAGAGCACTGGCAGTGGGAGCACCGGCATTATAGACTCACTTAAGAGCAGAATCAGCTACACAATAGAGACTTCCAGTAGCACAGAGTTTCTACAAGAGTGCAGTAAAACTGCAGTACACTGTAGTATAACTGCAGTTAGAGTGCAGTATAACTGCAGTATGCTGCAAATACTGTGTCCAAAATATCACAGTTTTTTTACTGCTGTAATTTTTGCAGTGTAACTGCAGTTACAGTGCAGTAGAACTGCAGTGCACTGCAGTTCATCTGCAATTACTGCGTCCAAAATATCACATTCGACTGCAGTTACTGCACTTTTACTGCAGTTTCAAAACTGCAATCTTTTTTGCACGAGAGGAACTTTCAGACTGAAGACACAGCTATGTATTATTGTGCTCGCAATTCCCACAGTGATACAAACCAGCACCAGAGCTGTACAAAAACCCATTATCTGGGGACACACTGTATGGAACATGGATGCTGAAGAGGAGAGATCTGACCTTCAGTTCCAATTTCACACTCTAGGGGGCGGGCTAAGTTAAGGATTTGCCCTGTATTGAAAAGCTTTCCACAATGTTATTCGATAAAGTTATTCTTCAAGGGTTGATTCAGAGAACATGGTTTCTCTCTGGTACACTTCAGTAACAGATTGTACAGAAATATTCATCCACTTTCATAACTATCTAATCAACAGTTTGACATTGCATATCTTCCACATGTCTGTGTTGTAAATGAGAGTGTCACATTAAAATTAAGATTAAGACAAACAAAATATATTTAAACAAAGCATCTCAGTATTTGCTTGGCTACCTATCCACATCGCTCCAGCCAAACGCCACGCCTACTAGTGTTTCTTCTCCACGTTGACTTCTCGAATGCGAACACATTCAAACCGTTCATATTGGTTCCAGAAACTGATAGGTTGGGCCAGAGCCTACATGATACTCTGATTGGTTCGATTTGTTAGAGATTATCCAATTGCTGATTAATTTGTTTTGTACAACACCCCTCATTTTGATGTCGCACAAATAATTTATAGGATGGCATATTCAGGCTGAATGTATGTAGTGATCGATAGAGCAGTGGAATTAAATTCAGTCTGAGTCGTCAGGCAATCTCAATATGGCCAACCAGGTGAGCTGAGAATATTTATCAAAGCCTCTTGTGATTGGTCCTCCCAGTGAGAAGGAGCTCATGCAAAACTCTCCAGTCCTCCATCTTTATTAATGTCTCTGTTTAAGCTGTTTCTGCTGAGGACTGTCTCAACTACCTTTAGTGAACTACACAGCTCACCATGTTTCCTACCACAGGAATACGCTTACTGACAGTCTATCTAACAGGTGAGGATTTGCAGCCTAATTATACTTTTATCAAGAAAATAAAGGGAAACATTAGCTTTTAGCTTCAACTTCAACACCCTCTTCAACATTCTTTGTATTTCCACAGTTCAGGGTCAGACACTGACTGAGTCTGGACCAGTGGTTAAAAAACCTAAAGAATCTCACAAACTGACATGTACAGCCTCTGGGTTCACATTCAGATCCTCAAAAAGTTATATAGCTGCACCATCGAGAGCATCCTGACTGGTTGCATCACTGCCTGGTATGGCAACTGCTCGGCATCTGACCACAAGGCCCAGTACATCACTGGGGCCAAGCTTCCCTGCCATCCAGGACCTCTATACCAGGCGGTGTCAGAGGAAGGCCCTAAAAATTGTAAAAGACTCCAGCCACCCTAGTCATAGACTGTTCTCTCTGCTACCACACGGAAAGTGGTACCGGAGCGCCAAGTCTAGGTCCAAAAGGCTTCTTAACAGCTTCTAACCCTAAGCCATAAGACTCCTGAACAGCTAATCATGGCTACCCGGACTATCCCCCCCTCTTTATGCTATTGCTACTCTCTGTTTATTATCTATGTATAGTCACTTTAACTCTACCAACATGTACATATTACCTCAATTATCTCGACTGACCTGTGCCCCCGAACATTGACTCTGTACCGGTACCCCCTGTATATAGCCTCGCTATTGTTATTTTACTGCTGCTCTTTAATTATTATTATTAATTACGTATCTATTTTTTACTTAACACTTACTTTTCTTAAAACTGCATTGTTGGTTAAGGGCTTGTAAGTAAGCATTTCACTGTAAGGTCTACACCTGTTGTATTCTATCATATTCTATCACTAGTTATTCTATTACGGTGTCATCTCCTCTGTCTTCCATCTTATTTCATTAGCTGTGGTTAGATGCACTATTTTTTTTATTCCCAATTGTATTATTCAGATTAAAGACTCCCTGTCTTTTTTTGTTTGCATGAATGCTGAATACAGTGATCAAATTGGCTATGTCTCAAATGCAATCTGAATAGAATGGAAAACTTGGTTAGAACCACCTTGTAATAGGCGGTGTTCAAATATTATCATCAGTTCTTGATTTAGTTGACACTTTAAAGGACTCCAGTCTTGATTTATTTCTGTCTGTATAATGCTCTTGTGCTTCATGAGCTATACTTTTTGCAATCTAGAGTCCCTAACTGTAAACACTTAATTGATGAATGATTCATTTTGTATGATTTACAATTTTGCCTTTGTGTCTTGTTCAGGGCATGGATCTAGAGTCCACCAAGGCAGCCATTGAGGACACTACTGTGGGGATCTACATTATCAAAGACCATGCCGTGAGTGAGGAACCAGAGGACACTGGGATTGTCCTTGAAGGCGTCAAGGTTCTGCAGGATCTGGGCAACGTAGCGTTTGCTGTTGCAATGCTGATCGGCCTCATGTATGCCATGAACCTCAGTTACCCTACTGAGCTCCACTACACCTTTGATGTCTTTCAGAAGGTTTTTATGGAACTGAATGGGGAAAGACTTTCTAACAAAGCTGTTGCATTTAAAAACAGGCTGTTTCAGTGAGCTGTTTTGTTGTGTGTTGTGTTTCAGACTGTATGTTGTTTCACACTGTGTTTGACTTATGAACTTGTTAGATTGTTCACAAAAACAGAATGAGAACGCCCAAAGATGGAACTATCGTGATTTTGTTAGATATTTTGTATGGTGTTTTGTATGGTGTTTTGTATGGTGTTTTGTATGGTGTTTTGAGTAGATGCCCTATATTTTCTTTGCTGCTTATGGAAAAAGTTGTTCAGTTTCACTTTGTAGTGACTTTCAGTCAATATAATTAATATGTACTAGGGGTGTAACGATCCATCTACTACATCGATGTATCGATTTATATTCCTATGATCCAACTACATCGATCTGTGCTCGGCGAGTTGGCCTTTTGGACAACATATATCGATCTAACATCGTTTTAAAATGTAATAAATCGATTGTATCGATACTAGGAAATAACCCATTGGATTTAAGCAAGTCAGACTTTATATGGATGTTTTTCCTAGCACTTTTAATGATAAAGGCTTTAAACATTACTCGATTCAGTCTGCCTATCCGTGACGTCATCGCGCCAGCAGCAGCGCAAAGGCGCCAAGACAACAAAACATAGCATGGCAGACGACAGAGGAGAAACGACGAGCGAGAAATTATCAAGCCACCATTGCGGTCCTTACAAGAAACAGGAATCTAGGAAACTTCACCTGCACTGTCCAGTATCCAGGTATTTATTTCAGTCACACTGGTTGAATTTTTGGCTAAAAGGTTACTGAATCGATTTCAAGTCACTGAATCGTTTGGATCGTATCGTTCTAAATGAACCAATATCGTCCTTGAATCGTATCGACAACCACGAATCGTGATACAAATCGAATCGTTGTTAAAACGAATCGTTACACCCCTAATATGTACACATACCAACCTCATTCTTTGTCTGTTACTCCTTATGAAAAATAACTAACTCATTTTGTAACAAAATGTATTAGAGAGAGTGCCCAATCATTGTTAGGACAACTCTTCTTATTTTGTTTATACAGATATATAGCCTACAGCACTGATTTAGATCTGTGCAATTCATTGAACACTGAATGTCAGTGAATGGACATTTGTCCATCCAAAGAGCTGAACCGTTACAAAAATACAGTATAATTTTTTTTACGCATGCCTTTTGCCTTCTTTGTCACTGATGCAAATGGTCTCTTGCTCCTTGGTTACACATCTTTAGCATATACTTTTATTTCCCTATTCATGTGTAAATACAAACACTAAGGTAGAGAATGGTAGCTTTTCATCTTGTGCTTACATGAATAATTATGTAGAACATTGTCCATAATATAAATTATGGACAAAGTTCTACATAATTATGAGTAATATCATCAATAAATGTTTTATTATTAATTAGTGATCAGGTTTAGGGAACATGATCAAATCCATTTGAAGCAACACATTTAATTCAAATAAAATTAGCTTTACCAAATCATGTTACATTTATTATATTCCATTACAATGCATTTACTTGAACAAATTATATTTGCTTGACAAAAAGAAAATAAGTAAACTGAAAAAGAATAATTGTGTTTATCTAACATGTTTCATTCATGTGGAACCGATGTACACATTTGAATTCAGTAAATTCAAAGCACCATTTTTTTCAGTGCAGGACCAGACCTGTACAAAAACCCACCCTTAGGGTAGGTAATGTTAAGGGACTCAGAAGCACAGAGATGTAGTTTACTTCAGTTAAAATGTAATGTTCCTGAATGTATACATGGGAAACGTGTAAACAAATGTATCTTCTGTGCCCCTGCATTATGAGCAAAATGTTCTACAAGCACGCACTGTACCAAACCCATACTTATCACTGGTGACATACAATATCATCTATTGAGGACCATGCTAGAAATGAATATCTGACTTATAATGCAATTTAAAAACCTGGAGACCACTATCACTTCTGTGTTGTGATGCAAAAATAGTATCAAGAGTCATCCCAGCTTCAACACAAACCATGTTCCCTGCATCTCTCTGGATTTGGGAGAAATATAAACAATTATAATGTATCTTTGAGGTTGTTTGTGAATTTATTCATACAGGTATTTTCTGTGATATCACACTAACCCAGCCTGGTCCTATCCCACTGGGCACAGATGTCAATTCAATGTCTATTCCACGTTGGTTCAACGTAATTTCATTGAAATGACGTGGAAACAACGTTGATTCAACCAGTGTGTGCCCAGTGGGATGGTTGTAAGGCCATAAAAGTCCTTTACCATCTCCTGTAAGACCTCTGGTTATACTCATGCAAGCTATTGTACTAACTGGATTCGACAGCATGAGGGAAAAGCCATGGAGTGGATTGTTTATGGGGTGTAGAGCACTGGCAGTGGGAGCACCGGCATTATAGACTCACTTAAGAGCAGAATCAGCTACACAATAGAGACTTCCAGTAGCACAGAGTTTCTACAAGAGTGCAGTAAAACTGCAGTACACTGTAGTATAACTGCAGTTAGAGTGCAGTATAACTGCAGTATGCTGCAAATACTGTGTCCAAAATATCACAGTTTTTTTACTGCTGTAATTTTGCAGTGTAACTGCAGTTACAGTGCAGTAGAACTGCAGTGCACTGCAGTTCATCTGCAATTACTGCGTCCAAAATACCACATTCGACTGCAGTTACTGCACTTTTACTGCAGTTTCAAAACTGCAATCTTTTTTGCCCGAGAGGAACTTTCAGACTGAAGACACAGCTATGTATTATTGTGCTCGCAATTCCCACAGTGATACAAACCAGCACCAGAGCTGTACAAAAACCCATTATCTGGGGACACACTGTATGGAACATGGATGCTGAAGAGGAGAGATCTGACCTTCAGTTCCAATTTCACACTCTAGGGGCGGGCTAAGTTAAGGATTTGCCCTGTATTGAAAAGCTTTCCACAATGTTATTCGATAAAGTTATTCTTCAAGGGTTGATTCAGAGAACATGGTTTCTCTCTGGTACACTTCAGTAACAGATTGTACAGAAATATTCATCCACTTTCATAACTATCTAATCAACAGTTTGACATTGCATATCTTCCACATGTCTGTGTTGTAAATGAGAGTGTCACATTAAAATTAAGATTAAGACAAACAAAATATATTTAAACAAAGCATCTCAGTATTTGCTTGGCTACCTATCCACATCGCTCCAGCCAAACGCCACGCCTACTAGTGTTTCTTCTCCACGTTGACTTCTCGAATGCGAACACATTCAAACCGTTCATATTGGTTCCAGAAACTGATAGGTTGGGCCAGAGCCTACATGATACTCTGATTGGTTCGATTTGTTAGAGATTATCCAATTGCTGATTAATTTGTTTTGTACAACACCCCTCATTTTGATGTCGCACAAATAATTTATAGGATGGCATATTCAGGCTGAATGTATGTAGTGATCGATAGAGCAGTGGAATTAAATTCAGTCTGAGTCGTCAGGCAATCTCAATATGGCCAACCAGGTGAGCTGAGAATATTTATCAAAGCCTCTTGTGATTGGTCCTCCCAGTGAGAAGGAGCTCATGCAAAACTCTCCAGTCCTCCATCTTTATTAATGTCTCTGTTTAAGCTGTTTCTGCTGAGGACTGTCTCAACTACCTTTAGTGAACTACACAGCTCACCATGTTTCCTACCACAGGAATACGCTTACTGACAGTCTATCTAACAGGTGAGGATTTGCAGCCTAATTATACTTTTATCAAGAAAATAAAGGGAAACATTAGCTTTTAGCTTCAACTTCAACACCCTCTTCAACATTCTTTGTATTTCCACAGTTCAGGGTCAGACACTGACTGAGTCTGGACCAGTGGTTAAAAAACCTAAAGAATCTCACAAACTGACATGTACAGCCTCTGGGTTCACATTCAGATCCTCAAAAAGTTATATAGCTGCACCATCGAGAGCATCCTGACTGGTTGCATCACTGCCTGGTATGGCAACTGCTCGGGCATCTGACCACAAGGCCCAGTACATCACTGGGGCCAAGCTTCCTGCCATCCAGGACCTCTATACCAGGCGGTGTCAGAGGAAGGCCCTAAAAATTGTAAAAGACTCCAGCCACCCTAGTCATAGACTGTTCTCTCTGCTACCACACGGAAAGTGGTACCGGAGCGCCAAGTCTAGGTCCAAAAGGCTTCTTAACAGCTTCTAACCCTAAGCCATAAGACTCCTGAACAGCTAATCATGGCTACCCGGACTATCCCCCCTCTTTATGCTATTGCTACTCTCTGTTTATTATCTATGTATAGTCACTTTAACTCTACCAACATGTACATATTACCTCAATTATCTCGACTGACCTGTGCCCCGAACATTGACTCTGTACCGGTACCCCCTGTATATAGCCTCGCTATTGTTATTTTACTGCTGCTCTTTAATTATTATTATTAATTACGTATCTATTTTTTACTTAACACTTACTTTTCTTAAAACTGCATTGTTGGTTAAGGGCTTGTAAGTAAGCATTTCACTGTAAGGTCTACACCTGTTGTATTCGGCGCATGTCACAAATAAAATTTGATTTGATTTGAATGAGCTGGATCAGACAGGCTCGTGGGAAAGGACTGGAGTGGATTGCTTATAGTCAAAGTACTACTGTTTACTACTCCCAGTAATTTCATGGTAGAATCACCATCTCCAGAGATGACTCCAGCAGTAAGCTGTACCTACAGATGAACAGCCTGAAGAGTGAGGACACAGCAGTGTATTAATAATAATAAGCCATTTAGCAGACGCTTTTATCCAAGGCGACTTACAGTCATGTGTGTATACATTTTACGTATGGGTGGTCCCGGGGATCAAACCCACTAACCTGGCGTTACAAAGCGCAATGCTCTACCAATTGGGCTACAGAGGACCACTAGCTCAATTGAGAGTTACAGTGGTAAAACTAATGGGAGTAGCTGTACAAAACCGATTCCACATTCAGCACAGACAACCTCATTTATTTTTGATGAATGCTTTAATAGCTAAATGTTCACAATCACCTTCATACATTTGTTTTTACAAGAATAACTTGATGCATACAGTATAGGATTATCAATAATAAGAAATCAATGTTTATGTAACGATCCCGGCAGTCTGAGTCGGGTCCTGTCTGTGGACTAGTTTTTCTGCTCGTGATCTCCAGTTTCCCGAGGGTTCTGGGAACTCCCTGCCTGGTTGCCGGGCAACGTTGCTAGGCGGGAGCTCTCTTGATTTCCGCACCTGCATCCCATCAGCAATCTGCACACCTGGTCCTGATCATCACCCTTCTTAGGCTCTGGCCTAACATCCATTCCCTGCCGGATCGGGTAGCCATGAACAGTAGGTTTACCAGAGTATCAGTCTTAGAGCTTCTAGCGTTAGTTTTGTTGTTTTGCACCTTGTTGGGTTGTTGTTTACTTACCTCCGTTTTGTTCCATCTGCAGTCACTCGTCCGGAACCTTCATCCAACCTCTGCCTGGTGGTCGGGCGGCTGCCGAGCCATGATTGGATCAACCACTGCACCCCCAACAACTAATCAACGCCGCCCGCTCTGTTCCTGGATTATTCAGCATCACTCTTGAATTTGTAAATAAACACTCACCTTCGTTTCAACTTACCTTGTCCTGGTCTGCTTCTGGGTTCTGGCTTTGTAACTCGTGACAGAACGATCCGGCCAGTAATGAACCCAGCGGACCTGGACTCTGTTCGCCATGCCATTACCCATCAGGAGAAGATGTTGGGCCATCATAGCACGGTACTACAGGAGATCGCGTTGTCAGTTCGGAACCTTTCTACCGGTCTGACGGAGGTCCAGAACCAACGCAAGTTTCCGGTGGAGGATCCACTACCGGTTTCACCCATCTCGCCTGCCGCTTCTGGAGCTGTGTCCTTCCGTGAGCCCAAGGTTCCGACGCCGGATAAATATGAGGGGAGCTGGGAAGATGCCGTTCCTTCCTTATGCAGTGTGGATTAGTGTTCGATCTACAGCCCTACTCTTATGCCACAGACAAGGCTAGGATAGCCTTTGTGATTGAGTTGCTGCGTGGTCGAGCGCTGGAGTGGGCTTCAGCCGTTTGGGGAACGACAGGATCCCTGCATGGCTTCATACCAGGGGTTCACGGCCGAGATGAGGAAGCTCTTCGACCATTCCGTCCGAGGGAGGGACGCAGCTAGGCGCCTGTTTTCGCTCGCCAAGGAACTCGCAGCGTGGCCGACTTCGTGATCGAGTTCAAGACGTTGGCTGTGGAGAGTGGGTGGAATGAGGAGTCTCTGCAAGCGGCCTTTTACCAGGGTCTGTCGGAGCAGCTCAAGGATGAGTTGATCTCCTATCCGGAGCCTAGTGACCTGGACAGCTTGGTAGCCTTGTCTATTCGGGTGGATAATCGAGTCCGAGAGCGAAGGAGGGAGAAGCAATGGGTTCCGTCCCAACCGATCAGCTTCTCAGGTTCCAGTCGGGTCGGGGATTGGATCAGAATACGTCGATCATCGTCCACACACAGGATTAGTGGAGAGGTCCTGTCTCCCGATTCTGAACCCATGCAAGTGGGGCGTGTACGGGTTAACCAAGGAGGAGCGCCAACACAGACGTAGGACTAACGGTTGCCTCTACTGTGGTGGTTCGGGACATTACCTCGCCACTGGTTCCCGGCGGTCGTCAAACTGCGCGGCTCGCTAAAGTTGGGAGGACTTTTAGCGAGCCAGTTTCGATTCCTCTCAATACCTCTGTCAGACCCCGTTTCCGGCTACCCTTATGAACAGGAATCAGAGCTTAGCGATTAACGCTTTTATCGATTCAGGTGCCGATGGAAGCTTTCTTGATGCCGAGTTGGTGGAACAGCTGGGGCTTTCCAAGGAGCAATTGCCGGAAGCCATTGAAGCTACCACTCTGGGACGGCAGTAGTCTGGCACGTATCACGATGAGGACTGAACCGGTTAAGATGCTGTTGTCGGGAATCATTCTGAGATGATTTCATTCTTCATTCTGCCGTCTTCCCATGTTCCTCTGGTCCTTGGATACCCCTGGCTGAAGGAACACAATCCCACGTTCGATTGGGTGACGGGCAAGGTAACGAGTTGGAGCCTTGATTGTCATGCTAACTGTCTCAAGACTGCCTGTCCCCATTCGGTTCCCAGTCAGGTGATTGAGGCTAAACCCCCAGATTTGTCCCTGGTTCCCAGAGACATATCACGATTTGGGGGGAAGTTTTCAGTAAGCAGAAGGTTCTGTCACTCCCTCCCCACCGACCATATGATTGTGCCATCAACCTGTTCCCTGGAGCTGTCTACCCCAAGGGAAGGTTATACAGTATCTCCCGACCTGAACGTGAGGCTTTGGAGACCTACATCAAGGAGTCCCTAGCTGCTGGTCTCGTTCGTCCCTCGTCATCACCCCCTGGGGGGCAGGATTCTTCTTTGTGGGTAAGAAGGATGGCTCTCTTCGACCGTGTATTGATTATCGGGGGGTTGAATGACATCACGGTCAAGAACAAGTATCCCCTGCCCTTGATGAGTTCTGCCTTCGACTCCTTACAGGGTGCTACGGTGTTCACCAAGCTAGACCTACGCAATGCGTATCACATGGTCCGGATCAGAGAGGGGGACGAGTGGTTGACGGGTTTCAATACACCGATGGGTCACTTCGAGTATCAGGTGATGCCGTTTGGACTGACCAATGCTCCAGCGGTATTCCAGAGTATGGTGAACGACGTCCTGAGAGATATGATCGGTCTCTTTGTGTTTGTTTACCTGGATGACATTCTGATCTTCTCGAAGGAACCTTCCGACCACGTCCAGCATGTCCGGCAGGTTCTGCAGCGATTGTTGGAGAATCGCCTGTTCGTGAAGGCCGAGAAGTGCGAGTTTCACGCCCACACGACATCCTTTCTCGGTACATCATCTCCAGGGAGAGATTAGGATGGACCAGGAGAAGGTTAGAGCGGTTCTGGAATGGGCCCAGCCCGGTACGAGATTGCAGCTCCAGAGATTTTTGGGGTTTGCGAATTTCTACCGCAGATTCATCCGGGATTACAGCCGTGTGGCCGCTCCGTTAACTGCCTTGACTTCCAGTATCAGGACCTTCAAGTGGAATCCGGAGGCGGATCGAGCGTTTCTGGATTTGAAGAGGCGATTCACCAACGCACCCGATTCTCTCTCAACCGGACACGGCCCGTCAGTTCGCGTTGAAGTGGACGCGTCTGATGTGGGAGTTGGCGCCATCCTGTCGCAGCGATGCTCCACGGACAGTAAACTCCATCCCTGCGCCTACTACTCTCGTCGCCTTTCGCCTGCGGAGAGGAATTACGATGTGGGTAACCGGGAGCTTTCGCGGTGAAACTTGCCTTGGAGGAGTGGCGCCACTGGTTGGAGGGGGCGGAGCAACCGTTTATTGTCTGGACTGACCACAAGAATCTTGCTTACGTGCAATCGGCTAGACGTCTCAACTCCCGTCAGGCCAGGTGGGCGTTGTTTTTCGGACGATTCAAGTTTTCCCTGACGTTCCGACCTGGATCTAAGAACGGCAAGGCGGACGCCTTGTCCCGGATGTTCTCCAAGACGGAGGAGAGTGGGTCCAAGACCGAGACAATTCTCCCCCGGAACTGCGTCGTGGGAGCAGTTATGTGGAAGATTGAGGAGGAGGTGATGGCGGCCCTTGGACGCAGCCCGGTCCCGGTAACGGTCCACCCGGTCGGTTGTTTGTGCCTGAGTCGGTTCGTCCTGCTGTCCTCAAATGGTCCCACGCCAGCAAGATGGCTTGTCACCCTGGCGTGGCTCGGACGATAGGCGTTTCTTCGCAGACGTTTTTGGTGGCCTGCCATGGCCGAGATACTCGGGGTTTTGTTGCTGCCTGTCCAGTGTGTGCGCAGAATAAGAGTACCAATCGGCCCAGCTCTGGACTACTTCACCCCCTTCCTATTCCCCGGCGACCATGGTCGCATCTGGCCCTGGACTTCGTCACTGGGTTGCCCGCTTCTGAGGGGAACACGGTCGTTCTGACTATCGTGGACAGATTCAGCAAGTTCGCCCACTTTGTGCCAATTGCCAAGCTTCCCTCTGCCTCGGAGACGTCCGAGATCCTGGTTAGGGGAGGTTTTCAGGGTCCACGGTTTGCCCAGTGATATCGTTTCCGACCGTGGCCCTCAGTTTACCTCTGCTGTCTGGAAGTCCTTCTGTTTGGCCATTGGAGCTACAGTCAGTCTCACATCTGGTTTTCACCCCCCAATCCAATGGTCAGGCGGAGAGAGCCAACCAGAAGATGGAATCCACGCTACGCTGCCTGGTCTCTTCCAACCCCACCTCCTGGGTCTCTCAGTTGCCTTGGGTTGAGTATGCCCACAATACTCTCCCTACATCTGCCACTGGGATGTCTCCCTTCCAGTGCCTGTATGGCTACCAACCTCCCTTGTTCCCTTCTCAGGAGAAGGAGCTCTCAGTGCCCTCTGTTCAGGCCCATATTCGTCGTTGCCACCGGACCTGGCATCGGGCCAGAAAGGCACTCCTTAGAGTTTCGGACCGTATCAGCTCCAGGCGAATCGTCGCGGATCCCGCTCCCACCTATACCATCGGAGATAGGGTCTGGTTGGCCACACGGGATCTTCCTTTACGGACTGAGTCTAGGAAGTTGTTACCGAAGTTCATTGGTCCGTTTGTGGTGGAGAAGGTGATCAATCCAGTGGCAGTTCGACTCAAACTACCGAGGACGCTCAGAGTCCATCCCACCTTTCATGTCTCCTGCCTCAAGCCTGTTTTCCTCAGTCCTCTGTTGCCTCCTCCGCCTCCTCCTCCTCCTCCTCGGATGATCGGAGGTGGTCCTGCCTACACGGTACGACGCATCATGGATTCCAGACGGCGGGGCCGGGGTTTCCAGTATCTCGTGGACTGGGAGGGGTATGGTCCTGAAGAGAGGAGTTGGATTCCGCGGCGACAGATCCTAGATGCTGACCTCATTCGTGACTTCTACCGCTCCATCCTGGCGCTCCGGGAGTCCGCCCGGTGGCGTTCGTCGGAGGGGGGGTACTGTAACGATCCCGGCAGTCTGAGTCGGGTCCTGTCTGTGGACTAGTTTTTCTGCTCGTGAGCTCCAGTTTCCCGAGGGTTCTGGAACGCTCCCTGCCTGGTTGCCGGGCAACGTTGCTAGGCGGGAGCTCTCTTGATTTCCGCACCTGCATCCCATCAGCAATCTGCACACCTGGTCCTGATCATCACCCTTCTTAGGCTCTGGCCTAACATCCATTCCCTGCCGGATCGTTAGCCATGAACAGTAGGTTTACCAGAGTATCAGTCTTAGAGCTTCTAGCGTTAGTTTTGTTGTTTTGCACCTTGTTGGGTTGTTGTTTACTTACCTCCGTTTTGTTCCATCTGCAGTCACTCGTCCGGAACCTTCATCCAACCTCTGCCTGGTGGTGGCGGCTGCCGAGCCATGATTGGATCAACCACTGCACCCCCAACAACTAATCAACGCCGCCCGCTCTGTTCCCTGGATTATTCAGCATCACTCTTGAATTTGTAAATAAACACTCACCTTCGTTTCAACTTACCTTGTCCTGGTCTGCTTCTGGGTTCTGGCTTTGTAACTCGTGACAGTTTAACCATTCTAGAGTTTCATCTCCCATAAGTGTAGTGTTAAAAACTGACACATTATCACATAATTTCCCCCCATTTTGCACTGATATTCCCAGTCCTTTTATACCTGACTGTCTTCATTATGCAAATGTTATCTTACCCATCTCTCTCCCTCTACCAATCCCTTATATAAACAGTCTCTATGTCTGTGACCTAATACATCCTGGAGAGTAGAGAAGACCAGCTCCCATCAGTTTAGCTTCAACACAAACCATTGTTCTCTGCATCTCTGCAGCTGCTACTGGTAGCTGTTGTCTGTGAGTCTCTCTGGATTTGTAAAATGTTTATGGTGAATAAATTGGATCAGATAAGCTAAAGGGAAAGAGTTTGAGTGGATTGGTCATATTAGTGGTGGTACTACTTACTACTGCCAGTCAGTCCAGGGAAGATTGCCCATCTCCAGTGAAGACTCCAGCAGTAAGCTGTACTTACAGATGAACAGTCTGAAGAGTAAGGCCATAGTACCACTTCCCCATTCAGCACAAGCAGCATCAATACCCTCAGATGAATGTTTTAGAAGGACAATGTTCACACAATGTCAAAGCCATGGAAATGCATTTGACAAAAATTACTTACATACTGTATAATTTGCAAAAAACATTAATTTACAGACAAGACTACCAAAAAACGCAAGCACATATCCATATAATGATGTGTCCCATAGTGACTGTTTTTCTAAGATTTGAAGAGTTCCATCTCTGATAAATGTAGTGTCATTAGCTGACAGCTTTATTAAGGACAGTATTCTTGTTTCCAGTGATATTCCCAATCTTTTCATACATGCGCTTCTTTCCCTATGCAAATTGCCAAGTTCCCCTCTCTACCCCTACCTCCATCTTATATAAAACAACCTCTCTATGTATGTTAGTCCCAGTACATCCCTCTGAGTACTGGACAATAGAGCAGCTCCCACCAGTTCAGCTTCTAACCATGTTCTCTGCATCTCTGCTGCTGCTGCTGCTGGCAGCTGCCTCCTGTGAGTCTCTCTGGATGTTACTTGATAGACAGAATCATGAAAACTGGTTTTAATGCAACTAATAGACTTCCGTACGCCGATACATATTCATGTTGTCAATGTGTTGCTATTTCAATTCAACAGGTGTCCAGAGCTCACTCAGCCAGCCTCTATGACTGTCCAGCCAGGTCAACCACTGCCCATCTCCTGTAAAGTCTCTTATTCAGTTACCATCTATTACACAGCTTGGATTCGACAACCTGCAGAGAAACCACTGGAGTGGATTGATGATATTTCTTCAACAAGTGGAAGCACTCGTTACAAAGATTCACTGAAAAACAAGTTCAGCATCACCAGAGACACTTCCAGCAAAGTGTTGTTTTTAACAGGAAAGAGTCTGCAGGCTGAAGACACAGCTGTGTATTATTGTGCTTGATACCCACAGTGATACAAACCAGCACCAGACCTGTACAAAAAACCCACCCTCTGGGTAGATCATGTTAAGGGACTCATAAGCACAGAAATGTAGTGTACTTCTCACATTCAATGTGATGTCCCTGAAAGTAGATTACTGTATACATGGACAATTAGGAAATAAATGCATCTTCTGTGTCCCTGTATTAAGAGCAACATGTTCACAAGCAGGCACTGTAAGGAACCATACTTATCACTGGAGACATACAACATCATCTATTATTATCATCTGTTTCCATGTTGGGGAAAATGGAGACTGGCCTGCTAGTACTTACACTCCTGTGTTGTGATGAAAGCATATTGGCAAAAGGTTTTCTCTATAATGGAGTATTACAATCTGGCATTCCCCTCTATACCTTCCTCCTTTCCTGATGCAAATTGCACTATGCCCAGCTCCTCCCCTCTCTCCCTCTAGCTCTCCATTATATAAAAATTCTCTCTCTGTACAGTGGGGGGAAAAAAGTATTTAGTCAGCCACCAATTGTGCAAGTTCTCCCACTTAAAAGATGAGAGAGGCCTGTAATATTCATCATAGGTACACGTCAACTATGACAGACAATTGAGAAAAAAAAATCCAGAAAATTACATTGTAGGATTTTTTAATGAATTTATTGCAAATTATGGTGGAAAATAAGTATTTGGTCACCTACAAACAAGCAAGATTTCTGGCTCTCACAGACCTGTAACTTCTTCTTTAAGAGGCTCCTTTGTCCTCAACTCGTTACCTGTATTAATGGCAACTGTTTGAACTTGTTATCAGTATAAAAGACACCTGTTCACAACCTCAAACAGTCACACTCCAAACTCCACTATGGCCAAGACCAAAGAGCTGTCGAAGGACACCAGAAACAAAATTGTAGACCTGCACCAGGCTGGGAAGACTGAATCTGCATTAGGTAAGCAGCTTGGTTTGAAGAAATCAACTGTGGGAGCAATTATTAGAAATGGAAGACATACAAGACCACTGATAATCTCCCTCGATCTGGGGCTCCACGCAAGATCTCACACCGTGGGGTCAAAATGATCACAAGAACGGTGAGCAAAAATCCCAGAACCACACCGGGGACCTAGTGAATGACCTGCAGAGAGCTGGGACCAAAGTAACAAAGCCTACCATCAGTAACACACTACGCCACCAGGGACTCAAATCCTGCAGTGCCAGACGTGTCCCCCTGCTTAAGCCAGTACATGTCCAGGCCCGTCTGAAGTTTGCTAGAGTGCATTTGGATGATCCAGAAGAGGACTGGGAGAATGTCATATGGTCAGATGAAACCAAAATAGAACTTTTGGTAAAAACTCAA
This sequence comes from Coregonus clupeaformis, assembly GCF_020615455.1. Lineage (NCBI taxonomy): Eukaryota > Metazoa > Chordata > Actinopteri > Salmoniformes > Salmonidae > Coregonus > Coregonus clupeaformis. The sequence continues at coordinate 321,470 of NW_025533660.1, forward strand.
CGCGTCGTGTTTGGAGGACAAAGAATGCTGAGTTGCATCCAAAGAACACCATACCTACTGTGAAGCATGGGAGTGGAAACATCATGCTTTCGGGCAGTTTTTTCTGCAAAGGGACCAGGACGACTGATCCGTGTAAAGAGAATAATGAATGGGGCCATGTATCGTGAGATTTTGAGTGAAAACCTCATTCAATCAGCAAGGGCATTGAAGATGAAACGTGGCGGGGTCTTTCCAGCATGACAATGATCCCAAACACCGCCCGGGCAACGAAGGAGTGGCTCGTAAGAAGCATTTCAAGGTCCTGGAGTGGCCTGGCCAGTCTCCAGATCTCAACCCCATAGAAAATCTTTGGAGGGAGTTGAAAGTCAGTGTTGCCCAGCCACAGCCCCAAAACATCACTGCTCTAGAGGAGATCTGCATGGAGGAATGGGCCAAAATACCAGCAACAGTGTGTGAAAACCTTGTGAAGACTTACAGAAAACGTTTGACCTGTGTCATTGCCAACAAAGGGTATATAACAAAGTATTGAGAAACTTTGTTATTGACCAAATACTTATTTTCCACCATAATTTGCAAATAAATTCATTAAAAATCCTACAATGTGATTTTCTGGATTTTCTTTCCTGATTTTGTCTGTCATAGTTGACGTGTACCTATGATGAAATTACAGGCCTCTCTCATCTTTTTAAGTGGGAGAACTTGCACAATTGGTGGCTGACTAAATACTTTTTTCCCCAATGTATGTTAGACCTAGTATGTCCCTCTGAGCCCTGGAGAGTAGAGAAGAGCAGCTCCCACCAGTTCAGCTTCAACATAAATCATGTTCCCTGCATCTCTGATGCTTCTCCTGGCAGCTGCCTCCTGTGAGTCTCTCTGGATTTTAGAGGAAATTAACAAATATCTTTGGATTGGATTGAACGATTCAAATCAATGTTTGAGTTGTTTTTGAACAATGTTCATAACTCTTTGTATTTTATCCATACAGGTATTTACTGTGATATCACACTAAACCAGCCTGGTTCTACAGTTGTAAGGCCAGGAGACTCTGTCACCATCCCCTGTAAGGTTACTGGTTATTCTGTTACTAGCACTTGCACCAACTGGATTCGCCATTCTGAAGGCAAAGCTATGGAGTGGATTGGTTACCTGTGTAGTAGTAGTAGCAGTGGCACAACAGACTCACTAGAGGGCAAAATCAGCTACACTGTTGACTCCTCCAGCAGCACAGTGTTTCTACAAGGGAAGAACTTCCAGACTGAAGACACAGCTGTGTATTACTGTGCCCGCTACCCACAGTGATACAAACCAGCACCAGAGCTGTACAAAAACCCATTATCTGGGGACACACTGTATGGAACATGGAAGCTGAAGAGCAGAGATGTGACCTTCAGTTCCAATTTCACACTCTAGGAGGCAGGCTAAATTAAGGATTTGCCCTGTATTGAAAAGCTTTCCACAATGTTATTCAATAAATACATTTTTCAAGGATTGATTCAGAGAACATGGTTTCTCTCTGGTACACTTCAGTAACAGATGGTACAGAAACATTCATCCACTTTCATAACTAACTAATCAACAGTTTGACATTGCATCTCTTCCACATGTCGTTGTTGTAAATGAGAGTGTGTTTTTCAACTTACCCAGTAAAATAAAGATAAATACAAAATATATAAAAGGTGAACTGTGGGTTTATAAGAACTTACCCAGACAGCCTCTATGACTGTCCAGCCAGGTCAACCACTGACCATCTCCTGTAAGGTCTCATATTCTGTTACTAACACTTGGACAGCTTGGATCCAACAGCCTTCAGGGAAAGCACTGGAGTGGATTGGAAATGTATATTCTGGAGACGCAGAATACAAAGATTCACTGAAGAACAAGTTCAGCCTCTCAGTAGACTCTAGCAGTAAAACTGTTTTTTTAAAAGGGCAGAACCTTCAGACTGAAGACACAGCTGAGCATTATTGTGCTCAGTGGACACAGTGATACAAACCAGCACCAGAGCTGTACGAAAACTATCCTCTTGGGACATACTGTACAGAATATGGAAGCTGAAGAGCAGATGTAATACTCCTCAGTTCCACTCAATTTATGGAAAATACATGTTTTATCCATAAAATACTCAAAAGGAATGTCTAGCCTATCTCCTTTGTTACTAAATCAGAGGATAAATGGTCAATATATCAAATGCACCTAAAATAACAGGGGACAATGTATGCTAAATTGTGTTGCAAAATATTGACTTGCCTTGCCACTAGGTTCTGTAACAATATATGGGGGTAGCCCAGCACAATTACTGAAACTATACAACCTGTGACAAGCTGTAGGACACAGCTTTCATCTTCCCTAGCCAAAACATGGTGCCATGACAACACAGGTCATCACTGCCACAACCGCACTCATTATGTACACATACAAAATGTATGTATGTATGTACGTATGTATGTTCATTTTGCGAGTATATTAACAATACCTAGTGCATCCAGTGATGTATCAGACACCTGTCTTTGTAGGACAGACAGTATGCAAATAAACCCCCCTCCCTCTGCTATATTAATGGCCTGTTCTGACACAACATTCATCACTGCAACCACCCTGTCTGTCAATAACCAGACAGACACAGTCTATACAACAGAGAAACATGTTTCTTACATCTCTGCCCCTCCTGTCCTCCCTGCCATGTAAGTGGGGTGATTTTAATATCTTCAAATATAAGGTACAAAACAAGATTGGAGGGTAAATCTAGTAAATAAGGAGAAGTAATACTACATTTTCATAGAAAATGTATTCTCTTTCGTCAGGTTAAGTTTCATGTCTCTCTCTTCTCCCTGCTCTTATTCAGATATACACAGCATTAGTTTGACCTCCTCCCCTGCTCAACTCAAAGCTCCTGAAAAGCCAGTGAAACTATCTTGCCAAGTCTCTGGCTATGCCCTGACAGACTATGGTACAGGTTGGATACAACAGCAGCCAGGGAAAACACTGGAGTGGATTGGGATCATCTGGGCCAGTGGATCCATCAACTCTGGATCCTCTTTTAAGAGCAGATTCACCATCTCCAGAGACAGTAGTAATGTACTGTACTTAGACATCACCAGTCTGCAGGCTGAGGACAGAGCTCTGTATTATTGTGCTCGGGTGTCACAGTGATACAAACCAGCACCAGAGCTGTAAAAAAAACTCACCCACCCCATAAATTGTTGGAGTTACATGTACCCACCAGGATCGGACGATCTTAGCCTTACATAAAATAAATCCTACTATGATCTGATGACTGTATGAACTAGATGTAGTATCAGTCATTAGTCATAACATAGGACTACTGTAGGATAAGAACACGTATAGGTATAACGCAATACACTCAGTATTAAACATGTATTAAAATGTTATTCAACAATAAATATTGTAGGGTTGATTGAGGTTGTGATTGGTCTTTGGTCTTACTTTGACAACATGATGACAAGCTTGAACCAATATTACTCTACTGTCATGAGTAATAATTAGTACATTCATTCTCAAACTGTCTGACAACTCTTCCTCAGGGTTTGTGTTGTAAATGGGAAATGTATTCTCCATCAATCTACCTGATAAAATAGGTATACCATAAATAGGAACACAAACAGCAGTTTTTATCATAGCATCACATCTCATTATGGCCTACCAGGTGAACTGTGGGTAGTTATCAAAGCCTCTTGTGATTGGTGCTTCTAGTGAGGAGCTCATGCAAAACTCTCCCGTCCTCCATCTTTATTAACATCTATGTTGAAGGTTGTTTTTGCTGTGGACTGTCACACCTACCTTTAGAGAACTAGACAGATCACCATGTTTCTGATAGATTAATTATTAATGACTAATTATTACACCCTGAAACTGTGTATAATGTGTTAGAAATGTGTGAGTGTAGGACCAGTAAAGGCTATGGCATTGAGCCACTATTTAGCAATGTGAGTAAGAGTTAGGCCAGACAACAAAGGACAAGGAGAACTGTCTACAGGCAACTGAGAAACCAAGATAACTGAGGAATTTAGGGAGGAGAGAAACTGTTAGGCTTGGAAGAGTGTGTGTGTGTGTGTGTGTGTGTGTGTGTGTGTGTGTACTGATGGTCAGGAGTGTGTGTGTGTGTATTGATGTGTGTTTCTACTTCCATGTGTCTACTGTGATATTGAACTCATCCAGTCTGGTCCAGTGGTTATAAAACCAGGAGAGTCTTTCAGCATCTCCTGCAAATTCTCTGGGTTTTCTATATATTCTTACTGTCCTCACTGGATACAACATGCTGAAGGCAAAGCTTTGGAGCATGTTGGTTATACATGCATTTGTAGTACTTCCACTGTAGACTCACTGAAGAGCAAGATCTGGGCATTGACAGCTCCAGCAGTACAGTGGTTCTACAAGGGAACAACTTCCAGACTGAAGACACAGCAGTTTTTTACTGTGTCCATGAGACACAGTGATACAAACCATGACCAGAGATGTACAAAAACCCTTCCTTCAGGGATTAATTGTATATAATATAATATAATATGCCATTTAGCAGACGCTTTTATCCAAAGCGACTTACAGTCATGTGTGCATAGATTTTTATGTATTGGTGGTCACGGGGATCGAACCCACTACCCTGGCGTTACAAGCGCCATGCTCTACAGAGGACTCCTTAAATTAAATAGAATGCTTCTCCATATTAAATATGAAAACGAATGCAAGCCCATCACCGGTGGTGCTGAAATTTATATCTGAGTTGTTTGCCAATTATACTGCTTATATGTCTTGATGGTATTCTAATTGATGTCTATCAAACATTCAATGAACTCATCAATTACTTTAATGTTTTAATCTTTCATATTATAAAGGTCGCCAATACCGAACAAGAAGATCTAAGCTCTGTACTTTCAAAACTATACAAAGTATTATGACATAAATACAATTACAGTGGGGAAAAAAAAGTATTTAGTCAGCCACCAATTGTGCAAATTCTCCCACTTAAAAAAGATGAGAGAGGCCTGTAATTTTCATCATAGGTACACGTCAACTATGACAGACAAAATGAGAATTTTCTTTTCAGAAAATCACATTGTAGGATTTTTTATGAATTTATTTGCAAATTATGGTGGAAAATAAGTATTTGGTCAATAACAAAAGTTTCTCAATACTTTGTTATATACCCTTTGTTGGCAATGACACAGGTCAAACGTTTTCTGTAAGTCTTCACAAGGTTTTCACATACTGTTGCTGGTATTTTGGCCCATTCCTCCATGCAGATCTCCTCTAGAGCAGTGATGTTTTGGGGCTGTCGCTGGGCAACACAGACTTTCAACTCTCTCCAAAGATTTTCTATGGGGTTGAGATCTGGAGACTGGCTAGGCCACTCCAGGACCTTGAAATGCTTCTTACGAAGCCACTCCTTCGTTGCCCGGGCGGTGTGTTTGGGATCATTGACATGCTGAAAGACCCAGCCACGTTTCATCTTCAATGCCCTTGCTGATGGAAGGAGGTTTTTACTCAAAATCTCACGATACATGGCCCCATTCATTCTTTCCTTTACACGGATCAGTCGTCCTGGTCCCTTTGCAGAAAAACAGCCCCAAAGCCTGATGTTTCCACCCCCATGCTTCACAGTGGGTATGGTGTTCCAGCTTAAGCAGGGGGACACGTCTGGCACTGCAGGATTTGAGTCCCTGGCGGCGTAGTGTGTTACTGATGGTAGGCTTTGTTACTTTGGTCCCAGCTCTCATTCACTAGGTCCCCGCGTGTGGTTCTGGGATTTTTGCTCACCGTTCTTGTGATCATTTTGACCCCACGGGGTGAGATCTTGCGTGGAGCCCCAGATCGAGGGGAGATTATCAGTGGTCTTGTATGTCTTCCATTTCCTAATAATTGCTCCCACAGTTGATTTCTTCAAACCAAGCTGCTTACCTATTGCAGATTCAGTCTTCCCAGCCTGGTGCAGGTCTACAATTTTGTTTCTGGTGTCTTTTGACAGCTCTTTGGTCTTGGCCATAGTGGAGTTTGGAGTGTGACTGTTTGAGGTTGTGGACAGGTGTCTTTTATACCGATAACAAGTTGAAACAGGTGCCATTAATACAGGTAACGAGTGGAGGACAGAGGAGCCTCTTAAAGAAGAAGTTACAGGTCTGTGAGAGCCAGAAATATTGCTTGTTTGTAGGTGACCAAATACTTATTTTCCACCATAATTTGCAAATAAATTCATAAAAAATCCTACAATTTGATTTTCTTAATTTGTTTTCCTCAATTTGTCTGTCAAAGTTTACGTGTACCTATGATGAAAATTACAGGCCTCTCTCATATTTTTAAGTGGGAGAACTTGCACAATTGGTGGCTGTCAATGGCTGAGGTTAATGTGGTGTGGGAGTCAGGCGCAGGACACCGAAGCTTAGTCCAACAAAGTTTACTAGTGCAAACCAAAGCACAATACAATGAACGGCCTCAACAATAAACAGAGGCAAGCGATTACGCAAACTGTGCGTAAACCAATAAAACAATAAACAGAGAAAGACACGCAGCACTAACGGACAGGCGAATAACAACACACAAACTAACCAACACCAAACAGGCAACTTATAGGACACACAATTAGACACAAACGGACACAGGTGCAACAGACAGACAAAAGCAATCAAACATAGAATCATTCAACGGTGGCAGCTAGTACTCCGGGGGACGACGAACGCCGAAGCCTGCCCGAACAAGGAGGAGGAGCCGCCTCGGCAGAATCCGTGACAGTACCCCCTTGATGCGCGGCTCCAGCCGTGCGCCAACCCCGGCCTCGAGAACGGCCAGGAGGACGCGGACCCGGGCGCGTAGGATGACCACGGTGGAACTCAGTCAGGAGGGATGGATCTAGGATGTCCCTCCTAGGCACCCAGCACCGTTCCTCCGGACCGTACCCTCCCACTCCACGAGATACTGGAGACCACTCATCCGGCGTCTCGAGTCCAAGATGGTCCGGACCCTGTACGCCGGAGCCCCCTCGATGTCCAATGGGGGCGGAGGGGTCTCTCCTATCTCATTTTCCTGGAGTGGACCAGCTACCACCGGCCTGAGAAGAGACACATGGAACGAGGGGTTAATATTCTTATAATCAATAGGCAGTTGTAACCTGTAACACACCTCGTTCAATCTTCTCAGGACTTTAAAGGGCCCCACAAACCGCCGACCCAGCTTCCGGCAGGGCAGGCGGAGGGGCAGGTTTCGAGTCGAGAGCCAGATTCGATCTCCCGGTGCGTATACCCGTCCCTCACTGCGGTGGCGATCGGGCGCTCGCTTCTGTCGACGGATGGCCCGCTGCAGATGGACATGTGCAGCGTCCCCACGTCTCCTCCGAGCGCGAATCCACTCATCCACCGCAGGAGCCTCGATCTGGCTCTCGTGTCATGGTGCCAGAACCGGCTGATAACCTAAAACACACTGGAAAGGTGTTAGATTGGTGGAGGAGTGGCGGAGAGAGTTCTGTGCCATCTCTGCCCATGGGATATACCTTGACCACTCCTCCGGCCGGCCCTGGCAATAGGGACCTCAGAAACCTACCCACATCCTGGTTGACTCGTTCTACCTGCCCATTGCTCTCTGGTTGGTAACCCGAGGTAAGGCTCACCGAGACCCCCAAAGCGTTCCATGAACGCCCCCAGACTCTGGAGGTGAACTGGGGACCTCGGTCAGACACTATATCCTCGGGCACCCCATAGTGCTGGAAAACGTGGGTAAATAGGGCCTCAGCAGTCTGTAGGGCAATAGGGAGACCCGGCATTGGGAGGAGACGACAGGCCTTGGAAAACCGGTCCACAACGACCAAAATAGTGGTATTCCCTGGGAGGGGGGAAGGTCTGTCACAAAATCCACCGAGAGGTGGGACCATGGTCGTTGTGGAACGGGCAGGGGATGTAACTTTCCCTGGGCAAATGTCTAGGCGCCTTACACTGGGGCGCACACCGAGCAGGAGGAGACATACACCCTCACATCCCTAGCTAACGTTGGCCACCAGTATTTCACGCTAAGGCAGTGCACTGTCCGGCCAATACCTGGATGCCCAGAGGAGGGTGACGTGTGAGCCCAATAAATAAGCCGATCCCGGACCTCGAGCGGGACGTACGTTCACCCACCGGACACTGTGGAGGGCTGGGTCGGGTGCGTAATGCCCGCCGATCTCCGCATCGACCTCCCATACCACCGGTGCAACCAGACAAGACTTAGGTAGTATGGGAGTGGGCTCCATGGACCTCTCCTCTGTGTCATACCGCCGGGACAGGGCATCTGCCTTACCGTTTTGGGACCCTGGGATGTAAGTGATCTAGTCCACCGAGCCTGGCGAGGATTCAGTCTCCTAGCTGCCCGAATGTATTCCAGGTTACGGTGGTCAGTCAGAATGAGAAAAGGGTGTTGATTCCCCTCAAGCCAATGCCTCCACACCTTTAGGGCCTGTACCACGGCTAACAGCTCCCTGTCCCCTTACGTCATAATTACGCTCCGCCGGACTGGAGCTTTTTCGAATAAAAGCACAGGGGGCGGAGTTTAGGTGGTGTGCCGGACCGTTGTGAGAGAACAGCCCCGATACCGGCTTCAGACGCGTCCACCTCCACTTGGAATGGTAAAGTGGGATCCGGGTGCGCCAGCACTGGAGCCGAGGTAAACAGGTCCTTCAGTTTCCCAAAAGCCCTGTCCGCCTCAGCTGACCACCGCAAGCGCACTGGACCACCCTTCAGAAGGGACGTTATGGGGAGCTGCCACCTGTCCAAAACCCCGGATAAACCTCCGGTAGTAATTCACAAAACCCAAGAACTGCTGCACCTCTTTAACCGTGGTTGGGGTTTGCCAATTACGCCACGGCTGACACTGGTCAACCTCCATCCCTCACCCCTGACGCAGACAACTGATAACCCAAAAAGGAGACCGACTCCTGGAAGAACAGACATTTCTCGGCTTTGACATACAGGTCATGCTCCAACAATCTCCTCAATAATCTGCGCACCAGGGCTACATGTTCGGCCAGGGTAGAACTGTACACCAGAATATCGTCTATGTACACCACTACTCCCTGCGCCTGCATGTCCTGGAAAATCTCATCTACAAAGGATTGGAAGACTGATGGAGCATTCATTAACCCGTATGGCATGACGAGATACTCGTAATGACCGGAGGTAGTACTAAATGCTGTCTTCCATTCATCGCCCTCTCTAATGCGCACCAAGTTATATGCGCTCCTGAGGTCCAATTTTGTGAAGAACCGTGCCCCGTGTAATGACTCCGTCATAGTCGCAATTCAGCGGAAGTGGATAACTATATTTCACAGTAACCTGATTTAGACCGCGGTAATCAATACACGGGCGCAAACCTCCATCCTTTTTCTTCACAAAAAAGAAGCTCGAGGACGCGGGTGAAGTGGAGGGCCGTATGTATCCCTGTCTCAGAGACTCGGCAATGTATGTCTCCATTGCCCTCTTCTCCTCCTGTGACAACGGGATACACATGGCTCGCTGAGCGCAGCTCCTGCCTGGAGGTCTATCGCACAATCCCCCTGTCTATGAGGCGGCAACCGTGCCGCTCTTGTCTTGCTAAACACGAGTGCCAAATCCTCATACTCGGGGGGAATGTGCAATGCGGGCATCTGGTTCGGACTCTCCACCGAGGTCGCCCCTACGGAAACACCCAGACATAGCCCCTCACACTGAGCAGACCACCCTTTAAGAGCCTTCTCTCGCCACGAAATAGTAGGATCATGGGTAATCAACCAGGAAGCCCCAGTACCACCGGATACGCAGGAGAGTCGATCAGATAGAGCTGAATCGTCTCCTCATGACCCCCCTGCATCTCCATCCTAAGTGGCGCTGTGACCTCCCTAATCAACCCGGATCCTAACGGATGACTATCTAGGGCATGTACAGGGAAAGGATTATTAACCGGAAGGAGGGGAATCCCTAACTCTACACAGAATTTGCGATCTACAAAATTACCAGCTGCGCCTGAATCTACTAGCGCCTTATGCTGGGAACGAGGTGCAACCTGTGGAAAACAAACAGGTATGGTTATGTGTACGATAGAAAGCTCTGGGTAAGTGGGGGCGCCTACTCACCTGGGAGGACTCCCCAATGTGTGACCTGCCTTCTCCTCCCCCAGGGGACCCTCCCCAGCACCTAGCCGCGGTGTGCCCTCCACGGCCACAGTTGGTGCAGGGGACGGCCCCCCTCGGGCTCCTTCTTCTCCTTCCTCTAGCGCCAGCACCTCCGAGCTCCATCGGGCTCGGTTCGGAGGTGCTGGAGGGTGGGAATGGGCGACCCCCCACCTGGGACGTCCGCGGGTAGCGAGCAGGGTGTCCAGCCGAATGGCCATGTCAACCAACTGGTCAAATGAAAGCATAGTATCCCTGCACGCCAACTCTCTGCGGACGTCCTCCCGGAGGCTGCAGCGGAAGTGGTCTATGAGTGCCCGCTCATTCCACCCTGCATCTGCCGCTAGAGTCCGGAACTCCAGTGCAAACTCCTGAGTGCTCCTCATCCCCTGCCGGAGGTAGAATAGACGCTCCCCGCCGCCTTCCCTCTGGTGGATGGTCGAACACTGCACGGAAGCGGCGGGAGAACACCGCATAGGTGATAGTAGCGGCGTCTATTCTCCTCCATTCGGGCGTTGGCCCACTCCAACGCCTTGCCGGTGAGACAGGAGATGAGGGCGGAAACGCTCTCGTGTCCCGAGGGGCGCCGGGTGTACGGTGGCGAGGTAGAGTTCAACTTGTAACAGGAACCCTGACACCCGGCAGCGGTGCCGTCGTACGCCCTCGGGAGCGAGAGCCGAATCCCACTGGGTTCCGGGAGTTGGACGGGCGGGCTGACCGATGGTGATGGTGCGGTAGGTGGGGGTGTGGGTACCCCGCTGGTCTCCCATCGATGGAGGGTGTTCATCACTCGGTCCAGGGCGTGCCCGATTTGGTTGATTCTGTCCTCCTGACCACGAAGGCGCTCCTCCATGATCTCGGTGGGTGCGGGTGCTCCTGCTGATTCCATATAGATGGTGTGTAATTCTGTCAGGGTTGAGTGTAGAGGGAACGTGGAATCACACGCAGGACACAGAGATTCAAAAACAGATGTCTTAGTGAAGTCCGACAGTACAAGCCAACACGGCAACAGGCCACAGGCGAAACATACGCACACTGGAATGTCCAAAGTAAATCGCACAACGTGCAGGACTCTCTTAAACAAAACGAAATACAGAGAGCACAGAACAGCGGACCAACAACAACACGTGACATCGAACAATTACACACAACACCTGACCAAACACAAGATAACTAAATAGGGTGCCTAATGAACACTTAACAATGAACAGGTGTAACAAACAGACAAAACCAATCTAACATGAAACATCGAACGGTGGCAGCTAGTACTCCGGAGACGACGACCGCCGAAGCCTGCCCGAACAAGGAGAAGGAGCCGCCTCGGCCGAAACCGTGACAATCACTCTAAGCAGCACTTCTATGCACTGCATCCGCCAAGCACCTGGAAAAGGACTTGAATGGATCATTTACTATTATTCTGACAGTAGCAAGAGAAAGCATGAGGAACAATTCTAATGATGTATCAAATAATTACACAATGATGCACCTGTTAAATAGATGGTGCTAGTGTTGTTGATGCACCAACAGGGGGCACTCTCTCTCCATATGATTAAAATAAATGTAACTGTAACATGTTTCTATTTAGTGTATTTAATGTTGTTCATTATTTCCTTTCCCAGGTCTACAGAGTTACGAACTCACTCAGCCAGCCTCTATGACTGTCCAGCCAGGTCAACCACTGACCATCTCCTGTAAGGTATCTTATTCTGTATCTGACACTTGGACAGCTTGGATCTGTCAACCTGCAGGGAATGAATTGGATTCACTGCAGAACAAGTTCAGCCTCTCAGTAGACTCTAGCAGTAATACCGTGTTAAATACATGGTGCAAGTGTTGTTGATGCACTAACAGACCAGTACCGATGAAGGCTCTGCTAATTCATTTTATTACAGGAAAAAATATATAATGTCTATGTTGATTAAAAATACTTTTACAGTTTGTAAAAATGAAAGTAAAGTGTCTTAAATATGTTTCATCCACCACAAGTATGAACTAATACTTTAATGTAGTGTTTCATATCCCCCCACCTTACATTCAAAAATATAACCAAGTTTTCAGATCCCCCGCCTGTAGTATAAAACTGCCTTTAACATAACTAGCTGGTAGAACTGATATATTGTAACTATGTTGTGTATTTAATGTTGTTCATTTTCTCACGCAGGTGTACAGAGTTATGAACTCACTCAGCCAGCCTATATGACTGTCTAGCCAGGTCAACCACTGACCATCTCCTGTAAGGTCTCATATTCTGTTACTAACACTTGGACAGCTTGGATCTGACAACCTGCAAGGAAAGCACTGGAGTGGATTGGAAATGTATATTCTGGAGACGCAGAATACAAAGATTCACTGAAGAACAAGTTCAGCCTCTCAGTAGACTCTAGCGGTAATACCATGGTTTTAAAGGGGCAGAACCTGCAGACTGAAGACACAGCTGTGTATTAATGTGCCTACCCTCACAGTGATACAAACCAGGACCAGAGCATTATAAAACCCATCCTCTTGGTAGATACTGTACAGAATATGGAAGCTGAATAGCAGATGTAATGCTCCTCAGTTCCACGCATTTTATTGAAAAATAAATGTTTTATCCATAAAAAAGTCAACAAGAATGACAAGCCCATCTCCTTTGTTAATACATCAGAGGAGTTATAGTGAATATACCAAATGCCATGAAATAACAGGGGACAACGTATGCTAAATTGTTATAGAAAATATTGACTAGCCTTGCCACTAGGTTCTAGAACAAAACATGGGGTAGCATACCACAATTACTGAAATGATACAACATTTTGACAAGCTGTACAACTCATCCATTCATCTTCCCTGGCCAAAATATGGTGCCATGACACCACAGGTCATCACCGCCATGACTGGAAGTAATTATTTACACATACGAAAGGTACATATGTATGTATGTATGTATGTATGTATGTATTGTATTGTATTATATTGTATGTGCATATATTATGAGTGCATTATGCATACATAATGCATCCAGTGATGTATCAGACACCTGTCTTTGTAGGACAGACAGTATGCAAAATAAACCCCCTCCCTCAGCTATATCAATGACCTGTTCTGACACAACCTTCATCACTGCAACCACCCTGTCTGTCAATAACCAGACAGACACCGTCTATACAACAGAGAAACATGTTTCTTACACCCCTCCTCCTCCTGGCATTCCTACCATGTAAGTGGGGTGGATTTTAGTCTCTTTGAATACAGGACACAAAACATTGTGTTAGTCAGTTGTTTTGCTATTGTGTTAGTCAGTTGTTTTCCCATTGTGTTAGTTAGTTGTTTTCCCATTGTGTTAGTCAGTTGTTTTACCATTGTGTTAGTCAGTTGTTTTACCATTGTGTTAGTCAGTTGTTTTACCATTATGTTAGTCAGTTGTTTTGCTATTGAGACAGTTGTTGATGAATTCCTCTCATCTCTCTCTCTCTTCTCACTGCTCTTATTCAAATATACACAGCATTAGTTTGACCTCCTCCCCTGCTCAACTCAAAGCTCCTAGAGAGTCAGTGAAACTATCTTGCCAAGTCTCTGGCTATGCCCTGACAGACTATGGTACATCTTGGATACGACATCAGCCAGGGAAAACACTGGAGTAGATTGGGGATCATCTGGGGTAGTGGATCTATTGACTCTGGAGCCTCTTTTAAGAGCAGATTCACCATCTCCAGAAACAGTAGTAATGTACTGTACTTAGACATCACCAGTCTGCAGGCTGAGGACACAGCTGTGTATTATTGTCTTCGGGGTCACGGTGATGCAAAACAGCACCAGAGCTGTACAAAACTCACCCACCCCATAAACGGTTGGAATTATATGTGGGCAATCTTATCCTTTACATGAAATAAATCCTACTATGATCTGATGACTGTATGAACTAGATGTACTATCAGTCACTAGTCATAACATCGGTCTACTGTAGGATAAGAACAGATATATCGGTATAACGCAATACCCTCACTATTAAACATATATTTCAATTTTAATTGGGATTGATTCAGTGGTTGTTTCAGAAGTATTCCCTTTATCATACTAAGGTTGATACTTTGCTATGTTTTCATTTATATAGCCCTTTTACAAAAAATCCCACTGTATCTAACGTCATTACTAAACTTTAGACATAGGAGTTACCACGCCCAGTCTCAGGGATGGCTAATTCTGAAAATTCCTTTGGTCTCTACTGAGTTAGGTAAATCAGCTTTTAGTTTTTTGCACCTTATTTGTAGAACAATCTTCAAAATGTTCTTAAATGTGATGTTCTGGTGCCTCTAGGCCAATTCAGAGAGCTGATTGAGGACCATATTACTAATTAATGTGTTTTTTTTTTATGACAGTGATTTCTTTCTGCTTGCATTTTCTATTTATATTTTGATGTGTGTATTTTTTGTAATTTATGTAATTCGGGGCTCAACTGTAAAAGACACCTTGGTCTCAGTATGACTCCCTGATGAAATAAAGGTTAAATAAAAACTAAAAACAATTGTACAGTTATTCTGAAACTGTCCTGACAACTCTTTATCAGAGTGAGTGTTGCAAATGGGAAATGTATTCTCCATCAATCTACCTGATAATTTTTTTTTTTACCATGAATAGGAAAACAAACAGCAATATCTTATCATAACAGAACATCTCAAAATGGCCTATCAGCTGATCAGTGGGTATTTATAAACCCTCCTTTGATTGGTCCTCTCAGTGAGGAGGAGCTCATGCAAAACTCACCAGTCCTCCACCAGTCTTTATTAATGTCTCTGTTGAAGGCTGTTTCTAATGAGGACTGTCTCAACTACCTTTACAGAACTACACAGATCACCATGTTTCCTACCACAGGAATACTCTTACTGACAGTCTATCTGACAGGTGAGGATATGCAGCCTAATTATACGTTTATGAAGGAAATAAATGGACACATTAGCTTTTAGCTTCAACAATATCTATACTCTCTATTTCCACAGGTATTCACGGTCAAACACTGATTGAGTCTGGACCAGTGGTTAAAAAGCCTGGAGAATCCCACACATTGACCTGTACAACCTCTGGGTTCACTTTCAGAAGCTATGAGATGGCTTGGATCAGACAGGCTCCTGAGAAAGGAGTGGGTTGCTTTTATTAGCAAAGCTAGTACTCCGATCTCTTACTCCCAATCAGTCCAGGGTAGATTCACCATCTCCAGATATTACTCAAGTATCACGTATATTTCAGTTCATAAGAATCATCCTTCTATGCTTCAATGCTGAGTTTTGATGTGTGTTTCTCATTCCAGGTGTCTACTGTGATATTGAACTCATCCAGTCTGGTCCAGTGGTTATAAAACCAGGAGAGTCTTTCAGCATCTCCTGCAAATTCTCAGGTTTTTATATATCCTCTTATTGTCCTGGATGGATACGACAAGCTGAAGGCAAAGCCTTGGAGCATGTTGGTTATACATGCAGTAGTAGTACTTCAGCCGTAGACTCACTAAAGAGCATGATCAGTTCTAGACATGACAGCTCCAGCAGTACAGTGGTTCTACAAGGAACAACTTCCAGACTGAAGACACAGCTGTTTATTACTGTGTCCGTGAGACACAGTGATACAAACCATAACCAGAGCTGTACAAAAACCCATCCTCCAGGGGATTCATTATATAATAGGGACTCATTAAATAGAACAGAAATGTTTCTCCTCATCAAATGTGTAAACGAATACAAGCCCACCACTGGCGGTGATGGAAATGTATTTCTTAGTTGTTTGCCAATTATACTCCTGATATGACTTGATGGTATTCTAATTTATGTCTATCAAACATTCAATTAACTAGCCGGTGGGGATTCCGGTGGGGTACCCCCACCCAGGTAGTGGCAGTGCTGGCAACACTGGCTGCAGTAACGCATGGGGAGGGGTCACACTCGGACAATCAGAGAGGGGGCTTATTATTGTGGCCCAAGTGGCACAAAATAATCAAAGGTCTGACTGCACAGAGATGCTTGGGAAAATGGTTACAACAGGGGACCAGAGTGTTTGTGTCTCAGGTGAAGAGGGTGGATCTGATCTCCATCACTTAGGACTTGATCTCAATCACCTAGGACTTAACATAGATTAAATAGATTAATAAAATCTCACATTGTTGTCCATTTTTGCTCAATCTTGCATGCTATCTCAAACAGCTGTAACTGTATATGCATTTGTAAATCAGGTCCTTTCTTGAGTTGGGCTCTGGGATGTAACAACCATTGAGCATCTGATCTTATGGTTGATTGTGAAGGAAAGGGGTTGAATGTGTAAGATGTGTGTGTGTGTGTGTGTGTGTGTGTGTGTGTGTGTGTGTATGTGTGTGTGTCCCACATCTGTTGCAGGGAGGAAAATAAGTTAGGGGAATATAGGATGAACCACAATAATTGTTTGCTAAAATAATAGTTGCTTGTTAAAAATGTAATATAATAAAATGACAATTTGGGTTATAGGTTAAAATCCTACGCATGAACTGCCGACATTATTACGCATATTAATTGATAATGATGGAAAATAAGATATGCAAGCTATTTGAATAGATATATATTTTTTAAATATCTGTATATATATTGAGGTGAGAGCATTGGAAATGCTTTTGGCGGTTGACATGCTTCTGTTTTGTGGGCGGCATAGTGTGCTGTTTTCGATGGATGGGTCCTGGTCTCTCGGGGGCATAGGAATCCGCGGGGATGGGGGTGGTATGCTGATCACTGAGATGATGGCCCAACTTGGGATGGGGAGGGGCTTAAGCGGGGCAATTAGTGGAGAACAATTGGAGGGTTACTTAGTAGCAATGCAAATATCATGGTACAGCTACAGTGAGGGAAAACATTTTTGATCCCCTGCTGATTTTGTACGTTTGCTCACTGACAAAGACATGATCAGTCTATAATTTTAATGGTAGGTTTATTTGAACAGTGAGAGACAGAATAACAGCAACAAAAAATCCAGAAAAACGCATGTCAAAAATTTTATAAATTGATTTGCATTTTAATGAGGGAAATAAGTATTTGACCCCCTCTCAATCAGAAAGATTTCTGGCTCCCAGGTGTCTTTTATACAGGTAACGAGCTGAGATTAGGAGCACAATCTTAAAGGGAGTGCTCCTAATCTCAGCTTGTTACCTGTATAAAAGACACCTGTCCACAGAAGCAATCAATCAATCAGATTCCAAACTCTTCACCATGGCCAAGACCAAAGAGCTCTCCAAGGATGTCAGGGACAAGATTGTAGACCTACACAAGGCTGGAATGGGCTACAAGACCATCGCCAAGCAGCTTGGTGAGAAGGTGACAACAGTTGGTGCGATTATTTGCAAATGGAAGAAACACAAAAGACTGTCAATCTCCCTCGGCCCGGGGCTCCATGCAAGATCTCACCTCGTGGAGTTGGAATGATCATGAGAACGGTGAGGAATCAGCCCTGAACTACATGGGAGGATCTTGTCAATGTTCTCAAGGCAGCTGGGACCATAGTCACCAAGAAAACAATTGGTAACACACTACGCCGTGAAGGACTGAATCCTGCAGCGCCCGCAAGGTCCCCCTGCTCAAGAAAGCACATATACAGGGCCGTCTGAAGTTTGCCAATGAACATCTGAATAATTCAGAGGAGAACTGGGTGAAAGTGTTGTGGTCAGATGAGACCAAAATGGAGCTCTTTGGCATCAACTCAACTCGCCGTGTTTGGAGGAGGAGGAATACTGCCTATGACCCCAAGAACACCATCCCCACCGTCAAACATGGAGGTGGAAACATTATGCTTTGGGGGTGTTTTTCTGCTAAGGGGACAGGACAACTTCACCGCATCAAAGGGACGATGGACAGGGCCATGTACCGTCAAATATTGGGTGAGAACCTCCTTCCCTCAGACAGAGCTTTGAAAATGGCTTGTGGATGGGTATTCCAGCATGACAATGACCCAAAACACACGGCCAAGGCAACAAAGGAGTGGCTCAAGAAGAGCACATTAAGGTCCTGGAGTGACCTAGCCAGTCTCCAGACCTTAATCCCATAGAAAATCTGTGGAGGGAGCTGAAGGTATGAGTTGCCAAACGTCAGCCTCGAAACCTTAATGACTTGGAGAAGATCTGCAAAGAGGAATGGGACAAAATCCCTCCTGAGATGTGTGCAAACCTGGTGGCCAACTACAAGAAACGTCTGACCTCTGTGATTGCCAACAAGGGTTTTGCCACCAAGTACTAAGTCCTGTTTTGGAGAGGGGTCAAATACTTATTTCCCTCATTAAAATGCAAATCATTTTATAACATTTTTGACATGCATTTTTCTGGATTGTATTGTTGTTATTCTGTCTCTCACTGTTCAAATGAACCTACCATTAAAATTATAGACTGATCATGTCTTTGTCAGTGGGCAAATATACAAAATCAGTAGGGGATCAAATACTTTTTTCCCTCACTGTATATGGACACTCAATCACTATGGTATTTCTTATTGGTAAATTTACAAACATTTATAATGATACATGGATTTGAAACTTGTATCTCATTATGTTATGTGGTGAAATAAGTATAGCCAGTTATAATTGTAATGGCTTAGCAGATAATAACAAAAGAATAATAATATTTACATGGCTCAAAGAGAAGGAATATAATATCTATTGTTTACAGGAAACTCATTCAACAATTCTAGATGAAGTTGCGTGGAAAAAGGAATGGGGGGGGCGAAATATACTTCTCCCATGGGCTAAGAAATTTAAAAGGGGTGATGATATTAATTAAAAGTAATTTCGATCCGAATGTGCAAATTGTCCAAACAGATACGCAGGGTAGATGGATCATTTTAAATATGTTATTGGACCATAAACAGATATGGCTCATTAACCTTTACGGACCAAATAATATGATCCACACTTCTTTGAAAATATATATAATAAATTATCAACCTTGCAAGCAATACAATACTCTATTATTATGGTGGGAGATTATAATACAGTTTTAAATAGCTCAATGGACCGTAAAGGAAATCACACTACGAACAATCACCCTCATGCTCTTAAGGAAATCATGAATGTCATGGATACATTAGAACTAGTAGATATATGGAGGCTTAAATATCCTGATCAAGCGAGATATACATGGCGGAGACTCAATCAAGCTAGTCATCTTGACTTCGTTCTTATGTCATTCTCGTTGGCAGCAATAGTTTAAAAAGTGTTAATAGGGGACAGAATGCGCTCAGACCATCATATAATTGGCATATACATTACTCTTACTGAATTTCCACGTGGGAAAGGATATTGGAAATTTAATCAAAGCCTATTGGATGATAAATTGTTTTTAACTAGGACAGAGGAATTTATAACTTACTTTTTCCGACATAACATAGGTACAGCAAATCCCCTTATTGTATGGGACACCTTTAAATGTGCCTTTAGAGGCCATGCAATTCAGTACTCATCTCGAAAACAAAGCAATTTAGTTCAAAAGAGTCCATATTAACAAAGGAAATAGAAGGTCTAACAGAACAGATAGATAGCAATAAAAACTGTAACATAGAGACTCAGAATAAATTAGAGGAAAAACAAAAAGAAATGGAGAAACTTATTCAAGAAAGATAAAGTGTAATATATTAAGAAAATAAAGCAAACTGGATGGAATATGGGGGAAAATGCACCAAATTATTTTTAAATCTTCAACATAGGAATGCTACCAAAAATAATTTACTGAAACTGGTTACAAATGACGGAGTCACCCATGATTCAAAAAATGATATTTTGAAGGAGGAATCAAAGTACTTTAAGCATATGTTTTCGTTTCAGTCGCCTCCATCTCCTCTAACTGAAGCAAACTGTAGAGATTTTTGTTTTATTGATAATGTAGAATTAACAGCCATACAGAAGGACTCATGTGAAGGTGAAATTACAGATGAGGAACTTCTGGATGCAATTAAAGACTTTAAGTCCAGGAAAACTCCAGGGTTGGATGGCATACCAGTCGAGGTATACCAAACATTTCTTGATATACTCAAAGGACCGTTATTAGCATGTTTTAACCACTCCTATGTAAATGGTAGATTATCAGATATTCAAGAAGAAGGTCTGATTTAATTATTACTGAAACAGGATACAAGTGGAAAATATAAAGATCCAGTCCATTAAAAAAATTGGAGGCCCCTTACACTTCAGTGTTGTGATGCAAAAATTCTAGCAAAATGTATAGCGCATAGAATTAAAAAGGTATTGTCACACATTATTCATTCAAATCAGACAGGTTTTTTACATGGGCGATACATTGGAGATAATATAAGGCAAGTACTGGAAACAATAGAACACTATGAAACATCTGGGAAACCAGGCCTGCTATTCATAGCAGACTTTGAAAAGGCATTTGATAAAGTACGACTGGAGTTTATATATAAATGCCTGGAGTATTTCAATTAGGACAATCTCTTATAAATTGGGTTAAAATCATGTATAGTAACCCTAGGTGCAAAATAGTAAATAATAGCTATTTCTCAGAAAGTTTAAAACTGTCAAGAGGAGTGAAACAAGGTTGTCCACTATCAGCGTATCTTTTTATTATGGCCATCGAGATGTTAGTTATTAAAATCAGATCAAACAATAATATCAAGGGATTAGAAATCCAGGGCTTAAAAACAAAGGTGTCATTGTACGGTGATGATTCATGTTTTCTTTTAAACCCACAACTTGAATCCCTCCACAGCCTCATAGAGGATCTAGATACATTTTCTAACCTCTCTGGATTACAACCAAATTATGATAAATGTACTATATTATGTATTGGACCACTAAAAAATACAATTTTTACATTACCATGTAGTTTACTAATAAAATGGTCTGATGGTGATGTGGATATACTAGGAATACATATCCCAAATGAAATAAATGATCTCACTCCAATACATTTTAATAGAATGTTAGCAAAAATAGATAAGATCTTCCTACCATGGAAAGGAAAATACCTGTCAATTTGTGGAAAAATCACCCTGATTAACTCTTTAATATTATCCCAGTTTACCTATTTGCTTATGGTCTTGCCTACGCCTAGCGAACAGTTTTCTAAATTATATGAGAAAAAAATATTCAATTTTATTTGGAACAGTAGGCCAGACAAAATTAAACGGGCCTATTTTTATAATGAATATGAATTCGGAGGACAGAAATTAATAAATATTAAAGCATCAGACCTATCACTAAAAGCTTCAGTCATACAAAAGTTATACATAAATCCGATCTGGTTCTCTAGCAAATTAGTAAGATTGTCTCACCCAATGTTCAAGGGACTTTCTCCCTTTATTCGATTACAACCTCACACTTTCAGTTATTTGAAAAGGAAATAATCTCCCAAATATCACTATTTCTAAAACAAGCCATAGAAAGTTTGGTTGCAATTTCAATTTAATCCTCCAGAAATGACAGAACAAATATTGTAACAAATATTGTGGTTAAACTCAAATATACTAATGGATAAAAAACATTTTTTTTTAAATAAAATTTTGAGAAAAGGTAGAATCTTCGTAAATGATATTATCGGTAAGACTGGTGGAGTATTGTCGCACAAAATTACAACCAAATAATTGCAGCATTACCGCAAAAATGGAAGAGGAAAGTGGAAGGTGGAAAAAGTAAGGAACTTGTCTGTCGGCCTTGCATTAAAGAACATAATTGGTTAAAGAAAATTGTGATGAATAAAAAAGTATACCAGTTTCATTTAAGGACCAAAAGATTGACAGCCGTCCCATATAGATTGCAAAATAGTTGGGAAGAGATTTTTGACGTACCGATTCTATGGCATAGTGTTTATGAACTGATACGCAAAACGACGCCTGATTCAAAAATTTAATTTTTTCAATTTAAATTATTATATAAAATTCTTGCCACCAATAGAATGTTATCCCAGTCAAAACTGTTCGCTGCTCTGGCACCCCAATGGTGGAACAAGCTCCCTCACGACGCCAGGACAGCGGAGTCACTCACCACCTTCCGGAGACATTTGAAACCCCACCTCTTTAAGGAATACCTGGGATAGGATAAAGTGTTCCTTCTAACCCCCCCAAATTGTAAAGTGGTTATCCCACTGGCTATAGGGTGAACGCACCAATTTGCGAGTCGCTCTGGCTAAGAGCGTCTGCTAAATGACGTTAATGTGCCCTTGAGCAAGGCACTTAACCCTAATTGCTCCTGTAAGTCGCTCTGGATAAGAGCGTCTGCTAAATGACTAAAATGTAAAATGTAAATGTAAATTTGTATGGGGGATAAAATCTTCCCAGCTCTGCATATTTTGCTGCGAAGAGACATAATTTTAGATAATTTGTTCTGGTACTGTCCATTTGTAGCTTGTTTCTGGACACAGGTCCAGGAATGGCTTAAGGATTGCAATATTTACATGGAGCTAACCCTACAGATAGCATTACTGGGTGATCTGAAAAGTCAGAGTCAATCGATCAATAATATAATAATACTTTTAGCAAAAATGTTTATTTTCAATTTACAATCTGTAGAAAGAATGAGAATAGAAAGGTTCAGAACTTTGTAAAACATTACAGGACAGTTGAAAAATATATGGCAAATAGAAATCCAATATGGATGGTGTTAAGAGATAGATGGGAGGTGTTGAATGGAGCTGAAGGATGGGACTAATAACAACAACTAATAACAAGATAACTAATGTAAAGCATACTGTGTCCATAATAAGTATATACAGTGGGGAGAACAAGTATTTGATACACTGCCGATTTAGCAGGTTTTCCTACTTACAAAGCATGTAGAGGTCTGTAATTTTTATCATAGGTACACTTCAACTCTGAGAAACGGAATCTAAAACAAAAATCCAGAAAATCACATTGTATGATTTTTGAGTAATTCATTTGCATTTTATTACATGACATAAGTATTTGATACATCAGAAAAGCAGAACTTAATATTTGGTACAGAGACCTTTGTTTGCAATTACAGAGATCATACGTTTCATGTAGGTCTTGACCTAGTTTGCACACACTGCAGCAGGGATTTTGGCCAACTCCTCCATACAGACCTTCTCCAGATCCTTCAGGTTTCGGGGCTGTCGCTGGGCAATACGGACTTTCAGCTCCCTCCAAAGATTTTCTATTGGGTTCAGGTCTGGAGACTGGCTAGGCCACTCCAGGACCTTGAGATGCTTCTTACGGAGCCACTCCTTAGTTGCCCTGGCTGTGTGTTTTGGGTCGTTGTCATGCTGGAAGACCCAGCCACGACCCATCTTCAATGCTCTTACTGAGGGAAGGAGGTTGTTGGCCAAGATCTCACGATACATGGCCCCATCCATCCTCCCCTCAATATGGTGCAGTCGTCCTGTCCCCTTTGCAGAAAAGCATCCCCAAAGAATGATGTTTCCACCTCCATGCTTCACGGTTGGGATGGTGTTCTTGGGGTTGTACTCATCCTTCTTCTTCCTCCAAACACGGCGAGTGGAGTTTAGACCAAAAGCTATATTTTTGTCTCATCAGACCACATGACCTTCTCCCATTCCTCCTCTGGATCATCCAGATGGTCATTGGCAAACTTCAGACTTGCCTGGACATGCGCTGGCTTGAGCAGGGGAACCTTGCGTGCACTGCAGGATTTTAATCCATGACGGCGTAGAGTGTTACTAATGGTTTTCTTTGAGACTGTGGTCCCAGCTCTCTTGCCTATTGTCCTGTAGCCCATCCCAGCCTTGTGCAGGTCTACAATTTTATCCCTGATGTCCTTACACAGCTCTCTGGTCTTGGCCATTGTGGAGAGGTTGGAGTCTGTTTGATTGAGTGTGTGGACAGGTGTCTTTTTATACAGGTAACGAGTTCCAACAGGTGCAGTTAATACAGGTAATGAGTGGAGAACAGGAGGGCTTCTTAAAGAAAAACAAACAGGTCTGTGAGAGCCGTAATTCTTACTGGTTGGTAGGTGATCAAGTACTTATGTCATGCAATAAAATGCAAATTAATTACTTAAAAAATCATACAATGTGATTTTCTGGATTTTTGTTTTAGATTCCGTCTCTCACAGTTGAGGTGTACCTATGATAAAAATTACAGACCTCTACATGCTTTGTAAGTAGGAAAACCTGCAAAATCGGCAGTGTATCAAATACTTGTTCTCCCCACTGTATATATATATATATATATATATATATATATATATATATATATATATATATATATATATATATATTTGAGAGAAAAAACATATGGGGGGATTGGAAGTGATGCAGACATTTACATTGATGGAAGTTACAATCTATCTGTAATATTAAAGCTGATCTACCCCCTAAAAAAAAAACATTCAATGAACTCAATCATGATCCATTACTTTAATGTTTTAATCATTCATATGTTAAAGGTGGCCAATACCGGACAAGAAGATCTAAGCTCTGTACTTTCAAAACTATACAAAGTATTATGATATAAATACGAATTTATGCAACAATATAAAGACTGGGGACAATTGACACTAATGGGTTATGATACAAAAAATATTGGCAGAGTGTAATGCTCACTGTATCACTGTCCTGCCTAATATTATCCTCCAATATAAGTCTGGCTTTTTACATGGACAACACATTACAGTATTTATAGCTCGCACAGATATTACATATTTTTTTCCCTACTGATATTGCCATTAATTTGATATATCCTCTCTTTATGCAAATGTCACCTAGCCCCTCTTCCTTTCTCTCCCTCTACCTCCTCCTATATAAAACCTCTCTGTATCTGAGTTCTAGTACGTCCCTCTGAGTCCTGGAGAGTAGAGAAGAACAGCTCCCGTCAGTTCAGCATCAACACAAACCATGTTCCCTGCATCTCTGCTGCTGCTGCTGGCAGCTGCCTCCTGTGAGTTCCTGACTGCAGTCTGATCAATATAACATGTGTGGCTGTCATACTGATGTGACTCCTTGATTGATTGATCTGATCTGTCATTCCTCTCCCTCCTCAGGTGTCCACTGTCAGGTTGTACTCACACAGGCTGAACTGTCAGTCCACGGGACCCGCAGGATCCCTCAAACTCACATGTGTCTGTAGTGGATTTACTCTAAGCAGCACTAATATGTACTGGATCCACCAAGCACCTGGAAAAGGACTTGAATGGATCATTTACTATCATTCTGACACGTACAAGAGGAATGCCCCTGTAGTACGGGGCCGATTCACTGCATCAAAAGACAGCACTAATTTCTATGCACATGAGCCAGTTGAAGTCAGAGGACTCTGCATTGTATAACTGTGCTACAGACTCACTATGGTTAAACTAATAAGAATAGCCGTACAAAAAACATCTGGTAGAGAAAGGAAAGGTAATGAACAAACACACAAACACACAGATGGTATGACCAGTAGACCATGACAAGGGGATACATGAGGATCAATTCTAATGATGTATCAAATAATAACACAATGATGCACCTGTTAAATAGATGGTGCTAGTGTTGTTGATGCACCAACAGGGGGCACTCTCTCTCTAACTGTAACATGTTTCTATTTTGGTGTATTTAATGTTGTTCATTATTTCCTTTCCCAGGTCTACAGAGTTACGAACTCACTCAGCCAGCCTCTATGACTGTCCAGCCAGGTCAACCACTGACCATCTCCTGTAAGGTCTCTTATTCTGTATCTGACACTTGGACAGCTTGGATCTGTCAACCTGCAGGAAATGAATTGGATTCACTGCAGAACAAGTTCAGCCTCTCAGTAGACTCTAGCAGTAATACCGTGTTTTTAAAAGGGCAGAGACTGCAGACTGAAGACACAGCTGTGTATTAATGTGCCTACCCTCACATTGATACAAACCAGGACCAGAGCATTATAAAACCCATCCTCTTGGTAGATACTGTACAGAATATGGAAGCTGAATAGCAGATGTAATGCTCCTCAGTTCCACTAATTTTATTGAAAATAAATGTTTTATCCATAAAATACTCAAACGAAAATGTCTGAAATTGTACAACATTATGCCAAGCTATAAGAAACAGCCGTTCATCTTCCCTGGCCAAAAGATTGTGCCATGACACCACAGGTCATCACTGCCATGACTGGAAGTAATTATTTACAGATACAAAATGTATGCATGTACATTTTGTATTGTATGTTTGTGCATATAGTTGAAGTCGGAAGTTTACATACACTTAGGTTGGAGTCATTAAAACAAATTTTTCAACCACTCCACACATTTCTTGTTAACAAACTATAGTTTTGGCAGGTCGGTTAGGACATCTACATTGTGCATGACACAGTAATTTTTCCAACAATTGTTTACAGGCAGATTATTTCACTTATAATTCACTGTATCACAATTCCAGTGGGTCAGAAGTTTACATACACTAAATTGACTGTGCCTTTAAACAGCTTGGAAAATTCCAGAAAATGATGTCATGGCTTTAGAAGCTTATGATAGGCTAATTGACATCATTTGAGTCAATTGGAGGTGTACCTGTGGATGTATTTCAAGGCCAACCTTCAAACTCAGTGCCTCTTTGCTTGACATCATGGGAAAATCAAAAGAAATCATCCAAGACCTCAGAAAACAAATTGTAGACCTCCACAAGTCTGGTTCATCCTTGGGAGCAATTTCCAAACGCCTGAAGGTACCACATTCATCTGTACAAACAATAGTATGCAAGTATAAACACCATTGGACCACGCAGCCGTCATACCGCTCAGGAAGGAGACGTGTTCTCTCACCTAGAGATGAACGTACTTTGGTGCAAAAGTGCAAATCAATCTTTGAACAACAGCAAAGGACCTTGTGAAGATGCTGGAGGAAAGTACAAAGTATCTATTTCCACAGTAAAACGAGTCCTCTATCGACATAACCTGAAAGGCCGCTCAGCAAGGAAGAAGCCACTGCTCCAAAACCGCCATAAAAAAGCCAGACACGGTTTGCAACTGCACATGGGGACAAAGATCGTACTTTTTGGAGAAATATCCTCTGGTCTGATGAAACAAAAATATAACCGTTTGGCCATAATGACCATCGTTATGTTTGGAGGAAAAAGGGGGTCACTTGCAAGCCGAAGAACACCACCCCAACCGTGAAGCACTGGGGTGGCAGCATCATGCTGTGGGGGTGCTTTGCTTCAGGAGGGACTAGTGCACTTCACAAAATAGATTATGTGGACATATTGAAGCAACATCTCAAGACATCAGTCAGGAAGTTAAAGCTTGGTCGCAAATGGGTCTTCCAAATGGACAATGACCCCAAGCATACTTCCAAAGTTGTGGCAAAATGGCTTAAGGACAACAAAGTCAAGGTTTTGGAGTGGCCATCACAAAGCCTTGAGTGTTGGGCACACTAATTCAAAACTACCCAAGCATGACTTCTACCCCAGGATGCACCTGCACTCAGAGCATAGTAAGACCAATGTATCGTTGAAAAAGTGCTGTAACACATTTAAAAACAACACACAACAGTGATGTATTGCAGATGTCGGAGAAAATGACTTATCCACCAGGCACATACTGGTTACATCAACATTGTTTCAATTTAATTTGTCAATGTATTGTTATGTGGAATCTACATGGAAAATACATTGGAAGTTATAATTTCAACCACAGGATTATGTCATCATGGTAACCACATTTCAGTTTCAAATATGTTCAATTTGTACCTTTAAAACAAGGTCACTGATATTCCCATTATATAATTATACAGTATATATCCTCTTTCACCTAGCCCCACTCACTTTTTCTCCCTCTACCTGCTCCTTATATAAACACCTCTCTGTATCTGAGAGTCCTAGTACGTCCCTCTGAGTCCTGCAGAGTAGAGCAGCTTCAACACAAACCATGTTCCCTGCATCTCTGCTGCTACTGTTGATAGCTGCATCCTGTGTGTCTATTTTTTAAAAAGGTTTATGGTGAATAAATTGACTAATTAAGTTTTAGATTCCGTTTTAACAACATCTGTGATTTCTTTCAACAGGTGTTCATGGTCAGACATTGACTGAGTCTGGACCAGTAGTTCAAAAGCCTGAAGAATCCTACCAACTGACCTGTATAGCCTCTGGGTTCACATTCAGTAACTACTACATGGCTTGGATCAGACAGGATCCTGGGAAAGGACTTGAGTGGGTTGCTTTTATTAGCACAGCTAGTAGTCCCATCTCTTACTCCCAGTCAGTGCAGGGTAGATTCACCATCTCCAGAGATGACTCCAGCAGTAAGCTGTACCTACAGATGAACAGCCTGAAGAGTGAGGACACAGCAGTGTATTACTGTGCTAGAGAGTCACAGTGGTTAAACTAATGGGAGAAGCCATACAAAAACCACTTCCCCATTCAGCACAGACAACCTCATTTATTTTTCATTTTTCATTTTTTTTTTGAGGGAGGGGAGCTTAGCTTAATATTGCAGATATATTTTGGGTTCAATCAATTTAATTGTTAGCATCATTTATAATCCCCCTTACTTAAAAAAAAAACATTCCAATAAATGTTTTAATAACTAAATGTTCACAAGCACCGCCATAAATTAGTTTTTACAAGAATAACTTGATTCATACAGAATAGTATTACCAATAATAAGAAAACAATGTTTAACCATTCTAGAGTTTCATCTACCATAAGTGTAGTGTTAGAAACAGATACATTATCATATAATTTCCCCCCATTTTGCAATGATATTCCCAGTCCTTTTATACATGATTATCTTCATTATGCAAATGTGATCTTACCTCTCTCTCTCTCTCTCTCTCTCTCTCTCCCTGTCCCTCTCCCTTATATAAACAAGCCCTATATGTCTGTCCTAGTAGGTCCCTCTGAGTCCTGGAGAGTAGAGAAGAGCAGCTCCCACCAGTTCAGCTTCAACATAAACCATGTTCCCTGCATCTCTGCTGCTGCTGGCAGCTGCCTCCTGTGAGTCTTTTTGGATTTTTAATAGTTTATGGACTTAAGTTCTGGTGAATAAATTGACCCATTAGGTTTTAGATTATGTTTCAACAAAATGTGTTATGATCTTTCAACAGGTGTTCATGGTCAGACACTGACTGAGTCTGGGCCAGTGGTTAAAAACGCCTGGAGAATCACACAAACTGACTTGTACAGCCTCTGGCTTCACATTCAGTAGCTATTAGATGAGCTGGATCAGACAGGCTCATGGGAAAGGACTGGAGTGGTTGCTTATAGGTTATAGTAGTGCACATATTACTCCCAGTCAGTCCAGGGTAGATTCACCATCTCCAGAGATGACTCCAGCAGTAAGCTGTACCTACAGATGAACAGCCTGAAGAGTGAGGACACAGCAGTGTATTACTGTGCTAGAGAGTCACAGTGGTTAAACTAATGGGAGAAGCCGTACAAAAACCACTTCCCCATTCAGCACAGACAACCTCATTTCATTTTGATGAATGATTTAATAGCAAAGTGTTCACAAGCACCACCTTACATTTGTTTTTAAAATGATAACTTGATTCTTACAGTATATAATTACCAATAATAAGAAAACAAAGTTTAGCAATTATAGAGTTTCATCTCCAATAAATGTAGTGTTAAAAACTGACACATTATCACATAATTTCCCCCCATTTTGCACTGATATTCCCAGTCCTTTTATACATGATTATCTTCATTACGCAAATGTAATCTTACCTCTCTCCCTCTCTCCCTCTCCCTTATATAAACAAGCTCTATATGTCTGTCCTAGTATGTCCCTCTGACTCCTGGATAGTAGAGAAGAGCAGCTCCCACCAGTTCAGCTTCAACACAAACCATGTTCACTGCATCTCTGCTGCTGCTGGCAGCTGTTGTCTGTGAGTGTCTGTATGGGGACAGTTTACAATTTTAGAATAAGGCTGTAACATAACAAAATGTGGAAAAAGGCAAGGGGTCTGAATACTTTCCGAATGCACTGTATGTACAGTATGTGCATATATTATGATATATTATGCATACATAATGCATCCAGTGATGTATCAGACACCTGTCTTTATAGGATGGAGAGTATGCAAATAAACCCCCTCCCTCTGCTATATCAAAGACCTGTTCTGACACAACTTTCATCACTGCAACCACCCTGTTTGTTAGTAACCAGACAGACACTGCCAGAGATCCAACAGAGAAACATGTTTCTTACACCCCTACTCCTCCTGGCATTCCTGCAATGTAAGTGGGGGGATTTTAGTCTCTTTGAATAGAGGACATCAAACATTGTGTTTGTCAGTTGATTTGCCAGTGTTTTAGTCAGTTGTTTTCCCATTGTGTTAGTCAGTTGTTTTGCTATTGTGTTAGTTGTTTTGCTATTGTGTTAGTCAGTTGTTTTACCATTGTGTTAGTCAGTTGTTTTGCTATTGTGTTAGTCAGTTGTTTTGCCGTTGTGTTAGTCAGTTGTTTTCCCATTGTGTTAGTCAGTTGTTTTACCATTGTGTTAGTCAGTTGTTTTGCTATTGTGGTAGTCAGTTGTTTTCCCACTGTGTTAGTCAGTTGTTTTCCCATTGTGTTAGTCAGTTGTTCTGCTATTGTGACATTGTTTTTGATGAATGCCTCTCATCTCTCTCTCTCTTCTCCCTGCTCTCTTTCAGATATACACAGCATTAGTTTGACCTCCTCCCCTGCTCAACTCAAAGCTCCTGGAGAGTCAGTGAAACTATCTTGCCAAGTCTCTGGCTATGCCCTGACAGACGATGGTACAGGTTGGATACAACAGCAGCCAGGGAAAACACTGGAGTGGATTGGGATCATCTGGGCCAGTGGATCCATCAACTCTGGAGCCTCTTTTAAGAGCAGATTCACCATCTCCAGAGACAGTAGTAATGTACTGTACTTAGACATCACCAGTCTGCAGGCTGAGGACACAGCTGTGTATCATTGTGCAAAAACTAGAGGCACAGTGCAACAGCTCAATGGAAGACCTGTAGAAAAACAAAATACTAACACAGAGATTACTATAAGAACAACAGAGTATGATAAGATGACAGTTTTAAGAGCAAAATGTTCAAAAGCACATTCAGTGAAATTCAGTATTCAAAAATACACAGCAAATTGGGTGTATATTTTCTTTCTGTTTAAAAGTTGCAGAGTGTTGATTTCAAAACTATTTGACTCTAAATGGAACACTCTATGGTCATAAATTCAACACTCCATAGTTAATTTAACACTGATGAATACATCATTTTTTGTTGATAAGGTTAAAATATTACGATTGCTAAAAATAGTCCTAGGGCTGTTTTTCTAAACATAATATAGTCCCATCCCATAAGTGAAGCGTCAAAAGTCAATATGGTTCACAGAGGGTTTTCTGAAATTCCTAACCCTGTCATATTGTACCTGCCTTCTTATACAAATTACACATAGCTTTCTAACTTTTTAACTCTTTCATCTCACTCTCTCTGCCTTATTTAATACAGTCTATCTGTGTGACTCACATCTCTCTCTCTCTCTCTGAGACCTGGAGAGTGAAGAAGGTAAACTCCCACCAGTTCAGCTTCAACACAAACCATGTTCCCTGATTCTCTGCTGTTGTTGTTGGCAGCTGTATCCTGTCTCTCAGGATTTGGGTGTTTAACAGACTTATAACATGTTTAAAGGAATATATTATGTAATTCATGCTTACATAGCTTTAAAATAGCAGTACATTTGAGATTTTTCTATATGATATGATGATGTTTCTTAACAGGTGTACACTGTGGTCTTGAGCTCACCCAGCCAAGTTCAATGGTTATAAATTCTGGAGAGTCTTTGGTAATCACAGTGACTTTAATAGGACAGAGTCTGCAGACTGAAGACACAGCTGTCTATTACTGTTCTCAATACCACAGTGATACAAACAAGCCCCAAACCTGTACAAATATCCCAACAGTAGTGAGTAGAAAACAAACTCAATCATATTGTATTTTCCCCACCAGAAATACTGTTGTACCATTCATATATGTCTACATAGTAAATCAAGTACGAAAATACACAAACTAAATAATGAAATCATTCCTCTGTGCATTTTACTTTACATGGTGTGTTGTATCTTATTTGCGATATAAGAGGTGTCAATGTTCAAGTAAATACAGAGTTCATACTATCTATCTATAGTTAACCATCGTCACTTCACTGAAAATATCATCAGCAAACAGAATAAAATCTGTAAGTAATAATCTAAATAAAATGTTAATATCAAGTCAAAAAGAGTAATGGACCAAGTATTTATCCTTGGAGGACACCAGCCATTAAATTCTGACACTGATTCTGTGTATAACATGTCGCTATGATACAAGTAACGTATTGAATTCTCTTTGTATATAAAGGGATATTCTCTGTCACTCAGTTAGCATAAGTGCAGTTAGCATCAGTTCATCTTCAACACAAACAATGTTCCCTGCATCTCTGCTGTTGCTGTTGGTATGGTAATATTTTATGTATCATTAAGGAACATTTTGGGAAATGTCAAAGGTAAAATATAGTAAACATGATTGACATTTTATTATCCAGATGCATGTCTAAATAAGGAATATAGCCAATACAGTATGTAAACATGCTTTAATGAATGTATGTATATTATTTTTAAAAGTGTCTGAGCCATGCCACCAATATAATGAGATAAGGGAAAGAGGCAAAAGCGCCCATGGCCTTTTGGAGTAAACAACATGTGTTATTGGTGGCGTGGCAGTTGAAGATGTTAATCAGTTATCTTAAGGGGAGTAGCTTTGTATGCTATATAAACATGACTGTGCATTTGTGTGTGTATAAAAGAGATCTCTGAGCCACAGAGAGACAGTTGCTCCATGGAGCAAGCTCGGCTTTGTTATGCAAATAATAAAGTCAAATTTTTGGATTCACAAGCTCCAGTCTCTTGAGAGATATTTTTGAGTTGACTACTTTTGAGTCAAATATTTCTACGACACTGGCAGCTACATCCTGTGAGTTTTGGGGGACTGATACATCAACAAATACCATTGGTGTTCTGTCAGACTGAGCTCACACAGCCAGGCTCTATGACCCTGCAGCCTGGACAGCCTCTGACCTTCTCCTGTAAGGTCTCTTGGTATTCTTTAACCAGCACCAGCTACTGTACAGGGGTGAATCGCTAACCTACAGGAAAAGCACTGGAGTGGATCGGATTCATTTGTCACAATGGTAGCACATATTGCAGCTATAAACTGAAAAACAAGTTTAGCATCACAAGAGATACGTCCAGCAGCATACTAACTTTAAAAGGACAGATTCTGCAGACTGAAGAAACAGCTGTGTATTATTGATCACGTCACACAGATGAATAACAGAATGTAAGGTTCTGTATTTATTTTCTTAGTCATCCTTGTGTTCTTGAACGTAGCCCTGTTTCTTTGTGTTCTTGAACGTAGCCCTGTCTTTCATTTTTGTTCATTGATTTCACCTGTGTTAGTTACTCACCTGGTCTCATCAGCTCCTTATTTAGTTCAGTTCATTCTGTTTGTGCTTTGTGAGGTATTGTTCATTTTGACTCTACTAAGCCTTTTCCTAGCTCGTTTGTAAGAACCAGACTTAGCCCTCAGTCCTAGTTTTCTTTCACCTGCCTGTTTGCCTTCCTGTGTATGACCATTGCCTGCCTGTGACCACGATTCCAGCCTTCTGCGAAGGCGAAATAAACACCTGCCTCACTCTGCGTGTGAATCTATACCTTTTTCTCCCTGAGTACTCATTACACAGAACACACACACAGCCTATTTGATAGTGCAACCCTAAGTAACAGTACAGATGAAAAATGATCAGGCCTACTGTACATCTTACTGTATAAATTATTGTTGAAAGAAAGCCTTGGTTGGAACTGTTGCTGTTAAAATACAAAACATATTTTTTATTCTGAATTGGAATAAACTGATTGATCACATCACACATATGTAGACCAGAAAACACACACAGTCCTAATGAGAGGTGTGTGGCTGGTTGCTCAGCATTGAGACTGTTTCTGTACATGTTTTTTAAGTATGTCAGAGTTGAGAACCCTGACTCGCATTCATATGTGGTGCCAAACTGGATCAGAACATTTACTGCTTTCAGGCAGGAAACCGCTTCCTGCTGTAGATGAGCAACCCAGAACTGTGTGAGTGTGTTTGCCTCAAAAAGCATCTTGCTTCAATCAGTTTATTCCAGTTCAGAATAAGAATTATTACTTGTATTTTAGTTTTCAACAATAATTTCCACAGTAAGATGTACAGGAGGCCTGGTCATTTTTCATCTTCATCTGTACTGTTACTAAGGGTTGCACTATCAGTAGCTAGCTTGATTTGGCTAATGTTAGATATTAGCTGTGTACAAGGCCAGGGGATTGTTTGAAAGAGAAACTTGCATCTACTACTATGAGAGTTAGTACTCCCTTATTTCTGCTTATCATCACCTGTTATAAAATGACAACAATGCCTTGCTAGCTGATTTACTTTTCCACGGTCGAAGCACTGTTTCCTGAAGCATTCTGCCCTGTTCTGAAAGAACTCCCTGGGTTTACCGTCATGCTGTGGATGTTTGGTCAGGACGTGTCATTTTATTAATTTGTTCATTTTGAGAGACTCATTACTAATCACTTCCCAGCACAAAACACATTGTGGGCACTCCTCGTTATTTCTCAAAGTTTGTATGAAACTAAGAGAAAGAAACTCATTGCTGTATTTGCGTTTCATTACGATTGATCTCAGTCAGAACTTGTGGCTAGCATGAGTCCATTTGATGACAGCGGTGAGTGATGGCGTATGGGAAAGACAAGTCAGTGGCTGACAGCGCATCATCTGCTGCTGAACGACAACGATGGATCGTGTGTGTCGCGGAGTGATCTTCAAGAAAACTGCAGAAAAAATATCTGGTAAACTTCGAAGCACACAGGCATCTCCCTCTCCCACTCGCGCAGCTGCCAAACTGAGCAGAGACAGCTGCTAAGCAGAGAGCGCACTGAATAAAGAGTGCAGATGCACTTGGCCAAATCAATTCCAGTAATTAGTGAGATAATAATACATTTACTCTGACATGCCGCGACCCACCATTAACAGGTCTGCGATTAAGAAAGGCTGCCCTAATCTATGGATTTCACATGACTGGGAATACAGACATGCATATGTTGGTCACAGGTACCTTAAAAAAAAGGTAGGGGTGTGGATCAGAAAACCAGTCAGTATCTGATGCGACCAGAATTTGCCTCATGTAGTGTGACACATCTCCTTCTGTATAGAGTTGATCAGGCTGTTGATTGTGGCCTGTGGAATGTTGTCCCACTCCTCTTCAATGGCTGTGCAAAGTTGCTGGATATTGGCGGGAACTGGAACACGGTGTCATACACGTTGATCCAGAGCATCCCAAACATGCTCAATGGGGGACATGTCTGGTGAGTTTGCAAGTCATGGAAGAACTGGGACATTTTCAGCTTACAGATCCTTGCAACATGTGGCCGTGAATTATCATGCTGAAACATGAGGTGATGGCGGCGGATGAATGGCACGTCGATGGGTCTCAGGATCTCGTCACGGCATCACTGTGCATTCAAATTGCCATCGATAAAATGAAATTGTGTTAGTTGAAAGTTGCTTATGCCTGCCTATACCATAACCCCACCGCCATCATGGGAAACTCTGTTCACAACATTGATATCAGCAAACCACTTGCCCGCACAACACCATACACGTGGTCTGCGGTTGTGAGGCCGGTTTGAGGTATTGCCAAATTCTCTAAAACAACGTTGGAGGCAGCTCATGGTAAAGAAATTAACATTCAATTCTCTGGCAACAGCTCTGGTGGACTTCCTGCAGTCAGCATGCCAATTGCACACTCCCGCAAAACTTGAGACATCTGTGGCACTGTGTTGTGTGACAAAACTGCACATTTTAGAGTTACCTTTTATTTTCCCCAGCACAAGGTCCACCTGCGTAATGATCATTCTGTTTAATCAGCTTCTTGATATGCCACACCTGTCAGGTGGATGGATTATCTTGGCAAAATGAGAAATACTCACTATCAGGGATGTAAACCAAAAAATTGAGAGAAATAAGCTTTTTGTGCGTACGGAACATTTATGTGATATTATATTTCAGCTCATGAGACATAGGATCAACACTTTACATGTTGTGTTTATATTTTTGTTCAGTGTCGTTATGTTTTGGGGTTATTATATATTTTTTACCTTATTTCCAGATGTCTTCTAAACTACCCACAATGCACTATTTTCCAACGTCATTTAG
This sequence comes from Coregonus clupeaformis, assembly GCF_020615455.1. Lineage (NCBI taxonomy): Eukaryota > Metazoa > Chordata > Actinopteri > Salmoniformes > Salmonidae > Coregonus > Coregonus clupeaformis. The sequence goes on from NW_025533660.1 coordinate 357,711, forward strand.
AGAATGTACTCTGTGCTACTGAGTTCGTATGCTAGCTCGGTAGCTAGCTCAAGTTGGTTAACTTTAGCATCCTCATGCTCTTCACGGAATTTGTGGTTGTCTTATCTAGTGGGAACCCATTAGCACGGCATGCTCTGGTGCCTTCTTGGCATGGGCTCAAAACAAAGTGAAAATCATTCCTGCTTGCTCTAATGGTGTAGTACCTCATCAGTTCTCCTTTTTGTTTTGTCAACTTTTCGGCATGTTATCTGTGAAGTTAGGCTACGGGAGTTTTGTAACTTTTCCCACCTTGGCCTAGTGCTAGCACACTAGCTGACTGACGTCTGGAATCTATATTTCTTTGATTTTTCTCGCTATATACAGTCGTGGTCAAAAGTTTTGAGAATGACACAAGTATTGGTCTTCACAAAGTTTGCTGTTTCAGTGTTTTTAGATATTTTTGACAGATGTTACTATGGTATACTGAAGTATAATTACAAGCATTCCATAAGTGTCAAAGACTTTTATTGACAATTACATTAAGTTTATGCAAAGAGTCAATCTTTTCAGTGTTGACCCTTCTTTTTCAAGACCTCTGCAATCCGCCCTGGCATGATGTCAATTAACTTCTGGGCCACATCTTGACTGATGGCAGCCCATTCTTGCATAATCAATACTTGGAGTTTGTCAGAATTTGTGGGGTTTTGTTTGTCCACCTGCCTCTTGAGGATCGACCACAAGTTCTCAATGGGATTAAGGTCTGGGGAGTTTCCTGGCCATGGACCCAAAGGGATATCAGTCTGTCCCTGATGTTTTCCTTGAGAGAAGTGGCTTCCTCGCTGCCCTTCTTGACACCAGGCCATCCTCCAAAAGTCTTCGCCTCACTGTGCGTGCAGATGCACTCACACCTGCCTGCTGCCATTCCTGAGCAAGCTCTGCACTGGTGGTGTCCCGATCCCGCAGCTGTATCAACTTTAGGAGACGGTCCTGGCGCTTGCTGGACTTTCTCGGGCACCCTGAAGTCGCCTTCACAACAATTTAACCTCTCTCCTTGAAGTTCTTGATGATCCGATAAATGGTTGATTTAGGTGCAATCTTACTAGCAGCAATATCCTTACCTGTGAATCCCTTTTTGTGCAAAGCAATGATGACCGCACGTGTTTCCTTGCAGTTAACCATGGTTAACAGAGGAAGAACAATGATTTCAAGCACCACCCTCCTTTTAAAGCTTCCAGTCTGTTATTCTAACTCAATCAGCATGACAGAGTGATCTCCAGCCTTGTCCTCATCAACACTCTCACCTGTGTTAACGAGAGAATCACTGACATGATGTCAGCTGGTCCTTTTGTGGCAGGGCTGAAATGCAGTGGAAATGTTTTTTTGGGATTAAGTTCATTTTCATGGAAAAGAGGGACTTTGCAATTAGTTGCAATTCATCTGATCACTCTTCATAACATTCTGGAGTATATGCAAATTGCCATCATAAAAACTGAGGCAGCAGACTTTGTGAAAATTAATATTTGTGTCATTCTCAAAACTTTTGACCACGACTGTAGCTATTGGATTTCCCTTACTGACTCTCCCTCGGCCCGATGAAATGCCTGCCTCCCACTCGTTTTGGTAGCTATCTCAGCCTGCACTCTTTTAAAAGTTTTACCATCGGATGGGCCCCATCCATCAATCTGTTAGTCTCTGCTCTCTTTTTGCTTTTGATCTGCGGTTATGTTTTACTTCTGTTGTGATAGTTGTGTTCTAGCTGGTCTGCAGTTGCTGTGCTCTGGCTTTGCCAACCATAACAATGGTGGTTGGCTAGGCTGGCTAAGCTAATAGTTGACTAAATAGCTAATATTAGCTGGCTGGCTGGCTTGCTTGCTGGCTAAGATAACTGCATATACATGTAGCTAACATTCTTTGATTACGTTAGATGATAACTGGTTGGATGGCGTTATGTATTTCCAAAACTTTCGTTTACTTGAATGTAGCTGTAAGCTATGTGTTGTTAGCAGGCTGGTAGGGCTAACGTTAGCGGGCTAGTAGAGCTAACATTAGCAGGATAGTTGGCTAGCAACCTTGAAAGTTGTTTTGTAACAATACAGTCATAAAGTATTTGCTTGTAAATTATCTGAAAATGTAATTGAAACCAGTAGGCATGAGTGCAAACAATTTGGTTTAAGTTGAATTTATAGATTTGAAGTTATTTCTGTTGGAGTTTACATTATAGGGAATAGGCTGGCTTGCTGGGTCTTCCATATTATATCACACCCTGGAAAAAGCTTTTCCGACATGACTTCGGCATTCTTCGGAATTCTGATTGTTTCATGTAATAACTCAAAAATGTTTGCAAATCCATATGTTACATGTGGTTATGTTTATGTTACCTAGCCTTGAAGTATGATTAGTATCATGTTTCCCTTTTAATAGGCGATATGCACATGACGTATTTTCGGTTAAATCTCAGGATGGATGTAAACTTCTGGTTATCGTAGAATGCTGTGCTACCGTATGCTAGCATTGAATGCTTGTCGTCAAAAACATCCGAAACTGTGAATTTTCGTTGTTGTTGTTGTTTATCTTAATGTTTATGTTAATGTTTTTACTTGTAATACTTCGTCTTGACTTATAACACGATGACGTGTAAACGTTCGAAAGTGTCCTTTAAAAAACGGGATGACAGCTCTTCCAGCCATCACTGCTGTGTGCCGCAATGTACAGTGTCTGCCAGATGCAATTCTTCTGTTATTTATTTTTTATTTTTCTCAAAGACAGTGAATTACATAAACGGTGGGTGATTAACATTCGACGAGTCAACTTTCTTACAACAAACACACGAGTCTGCAGCCGACACTTTCTAAGTGAAGATGTGATAGAGCCTCCGACTCCAGCTGGGCGCAGACGTCTGAAGAAGGGAGCTGTTCCAGTGCTGTTTCAATGGAACAATTTCAGTCTTCCAGCCCCACGGCCCGGAGTTTGGGAAAGGACCGAGCGTCCCAACACAGAAACCATGAATGATCCGATGATACACAAGAATCTAACAGCGATTAATAACATTTATTTCGCAACACATTGTAGTCTGCCTATTTAATTGGACTCTGCATACCTAATTCCGCTTGCCAGAGTAGCATCTGGTTTGGGCTTCACTACAACCATGGCATCCACAGGTCCTGGCTTCACTCCCTATTTATTTATGAGATGGTATTAGGAGAGATGCTAGTATGCATGTGACACAACTGTCTGGTATTGAAATGATACAAACCATTGTTCGTGGTTTATGCCACTTCTGCTCTGTTTCAGTGCACGAAAGTACAGGAGGGACGACAGACATGTCACATTCAGAGTAATGGGCAGTCTGATATAGTAATGCAACCAAATGATTGCATATCCCACACCCAGCCACACAGGAACAGTAGCTTTTAACAAGCACAACTGGCTGTGAATCACGCAATGTCATCTGAAATACACAGAAGCATAATTTAATGGGTTTTGAAAGACGAGGGTCTACAGCAGCAGGAGTAGGAGCAAAACTTGTTCTTTCTACTTTCTACTGGTGTAAGCAACTTATCTACTGTCTCGTGTCACTTTTGTGCTTTCTGCATCCCTTTCCTACTGTCTTGCACCACTTGGCGATACTGTCTCCCACCACTTACCTATTGTCTTGTGCCATTTACCTACCTTCAAACAGTATTGGCAGAGCAGTAGGTGAGTGGTGCAACATTGTAGCCTAGTACCAATAACAACAGTAGAGTGAAGGTTTTGCTCCTAATTCCTCTTGAAAAGTAGAAACATCAAGTACAAAAGCAAGGAAGTTGGGCCATATGTTTATAAAGAAAGAAGTAAAGATGACAGGACAGTTTTGAGTAGAACATCAGCAGTTTGAAGAATAGCTGAGTGGAATAGGTAACTGTCATTGCAGTCATCAAGTCAGGAAAAAGTAGTAATCTCATTATTGTTTACATTTCAAACCAAACTCCAATTTGTTTACAACAGACCCAACAACAAAGCATGGCAATTCCCACTCAGCTACCCTGGTCTGTATTAGGCTACCACTGTTGTCGTGAAAACCACTAAAGTTCTAAAGTGTTCTCTTAGCAATGGCAATCAAAGCTGTGGAAACATTAAACGAGTACAACATGTGTTGAACAGAACCTTGAACAAGTTCAACAGAACTTTGAACGTGTCACTTAATCTAGTCCTACTCTCAGCTGGTGTGGTGGCTTTAGTTTCTTCATTGAGTGGTAGCAGTGGGTTCTCACAGAGATCTCATTTGTAGCCCTGTTTTTACCTGATACTTTCATAAAAGTACAAACACATGAAGTGAGAGGTATATACACATGATTAAACTTTATTTAAAGCATGATTAACCTGAAGCAGGACGGAGTCATGACTTAAAACACCAAAGCAAGGCTTCTAGCTCAGGCTAGCTAGCGTTAGCATATTACCTTCAAAGTTGCAAAGAAAATAAGAAGCTTAAAATTTGAAGCCTTTATCCAGTTTGCTACGTGGTGTCGTACTGGATGTCCGGACGACCCTCCGTATATCATTAACAGATACTTTAGGCAACTCCAGCAAACACCTTGTAAACTTCATCTCTGCCATCATAACGGTTTACTGTCACTGTCTAATGTTTTTTTCCGGTAACCGGAAATGCCCAAGCATCCTTACGCCAATGCGGAAGTGATGCGTGCATAGAGCCTATTGTGTGGTGTATTCTGTCTGTATGTATGCAGTACAGATTAACTAATCACCCCTCCTTTTAACCACTAGAGGGCGATCTAGGTTAAGGTCTGCTAAATGGCATATTATTTATTTTATTATTATTATTATTATTATTATTATTATTATTATTATTATTATATTAAGGTGAACTGAATGTTTTTTTTTATATGAGGGATCAATATACTGTAATTCATTCCCCCTTAATAAAATGTAAATTAACTCACTGTCACGATAAGTGAAGTTTTCAGTTCAAATGAACCTGTTCCCAATCTCTGACTCTCCATCTTCCCACCCTGTGAGGAGGAGTCAATGCAAAACTCTGACCTCTTCCATCACTACTTATCTCACTGCAGAGTGGAGGAGAGGGACTGAAGCACTGACTAGACTGAAGAACAGGGACACACTATAACTTCTGACAATATACTATTGCTTTACTACTGATGATTATAGGTTTGACAGGTAAACACTTTAAGACTGGTTTTATGTAAACAATTTGTTTTTGAGTCAAGGTATTATCTCTATGTTGCTTTGTCTCCACGGGTGTTCATGGTCAGACACTCACTCAGTCTGAATGTGTAGTTATGAAACCTGGATAATCACACAAATTGACCTGCACATATGCTGGATTTGGTGGCAACAACTGGAATTATTGGATCAGAAAGGCTCCTGGGAAAGGACTGGAGTGGGTTGCAGCTATTAACGATGGTGGTGGCAAGACTTACTACTCCCAGTCAGTTACGGGTTGGTTCACCATCTCCAGAGACAATAGCAAGCAGCAGGTGTATCTCCAGATGAACAGTCTGAACACTGAGGACTTATTGTGCTCAAGAGAGACACAGTGACACATGGAGGCTGCAGCACTGTTCAAAAACTGGTGGACACTGATCTTAGTATGAAAGTTTCTAGGGGGTGGTTTTTCAGACACAGATTAAGCCAAGTCCTGGACTGAAAAGCATTCTCAATAGAGAAGCTCAATTAAAAGTGCTTTTAAAACTTTAAAAGTGCTTTTTAGTCAAGGATTAGGCTTAATCTGTGTCTGGGAAACTGTCCCTATGATTCTATGTTCCACTCATGGCATCAACAACACACATTGGTTAACATATACCATGTCATACGCAGGTTATACTCTCAATTCAATCTAAAATAACACCTGCCACTTGGATAAGAATATGAAGTAAACTTAATAATACACATTTAAAAATGTAATGGGCCGAGTATAGATCCTTGAGAGACACCAACATTTAGATTACTATATTCTGTGACATTTCAAGACAAATTGATGACAATAATAATTGTGTTGATTTTAATAACATAATGTAAATAAAGAGACAGTACAAAGTTCACAGAATTTTGTATTTCATTTCAGTCAGTAATAAAGGTTGATGCAGTTTATAACAAATATACACAATTTTGATTTGTTTCTTCATGTTCCTCTTATACCAACTCCCTCACCTCTATGCAAATAAGCTATTTTCTGTATATAAGGAGGTGTGTCTATTTGTCCTTCACTCAGTTGGAGAAGAAAAGTTGTAGCTTCAACATAAACCTTGTTACAGTGCATTCGGAAAGTATTCAGACCCCTTGACTTTTTCAACATTTTGTTACATTGCAGCCTTATTCTAAAATGGATTAAATAAATACAAATCCTCATCAATCTACACACAATACACCATAATGACGAAGCAAAAATAGGTTTTTAGACATTTTTGCAAATGTATAAAAAATAAAAAACATACCTTATTTATATAAGTATTCAGACCCTTTGCTATTAGACTCTAAATTGAGCTCAGGTGCATCCTGTTTCCATTGATCATCCTTGAGATGTTTCTACAACTTGATTGGAGTCCACATGTGGTAAATTCAATTGATTGAACATGATTTGGAAAGGCACACACCTGGCTATATAAGGTCCCACAGTTGGCTGTGGATGTCAGAGCAAAAACCAAGCCATGAGGTCGAAAGAATTGTCCGTAGAGCTCCGAGACAGGATTGTGTTGTGGCACAGATCTGGGGAAGGGTACCAAAACATTTCTGCAGCATTGATGGTCCCCAAGAACACAGTGGCCTCCATCATTCTTAAATGGAAGAAGTTTGGAACCACCAACACTTTTCCTAGAGCTCGCCGACCGGCCAAACTGAGCAATCGGGGGAGAATGGCCTTGGTCAGGGAGGTGACCAAGAACCCGATGGTCACTCTGACAGAGCTCCACAGTTCCTCTGTGGAGATGGGAGAACCTTCCAGAAGGACAACCATCTCTGCAGCACTCCACCAATCAGGCCTTTATGGTGGAGTGGCCAGACAGAAGCCACTCCTCAGTAAAAGGTACATGACAGCCCGCTTGGAGTATGCCAAAAGGCACCTAAAGGACTCTCAGACCATGAGAAACAAGATGAAACCAAGATTGAACTCTTTGGCCTGAATGCCAAGCGCCACATCTGGAGGAAACCTGGCATAATCCCTACGGTGAAGCATGGTGGTGGCAGCATCATGCTGTGGGGATGTGTTTCAGCGGTAGGGACTGGGAGACTAGTCAGGATAGAGTGAAAGATGAACGGAGTAAAGTACAGAGAGATCCTTGATGAAAACCTGCTCCAGAGCACTCAGGACCTCAGACTGGGGCGAAGGTTCACCTTCCAACAGGACAACGACCCTAAGCACACAGCCAATACATCGCAGGAGCGTCTTCGGGACAAGTCTCTGAATGTCCTTCTGTGGCCCAGCCAGAGCCCTGACTTGAACGTGATTGAACATCTCTGAAGAGACCTGAAAATAGCTGTACAGCAACACTCCCCATCCCACCTGACAGCGGTTGAGAGGATCTGCAGAGAAGAATGGGAGAAACTCCCCAAATACAGTTGTGCCAAGCTTGTAGCGTCATACCCAAGAAGACTCGTGGCTGTAATCGCTGCCAAAGGCGCTTCAACAAAGTACTGAGTTCTGAATACTTATGTAAATGTGATATTTCAAAAACTAATAAAAAACAGTTTTTTCTTTGTCATTATAGGTATTGTGTGTAGATTTATGAGGGGAAAAAAACATTTAATCAGTTTTAGAATAAGGCAGTAATGTAACAAAATTTGGAAAAAGTCAAGGGGTCTGAATACTTTCCTAATGCATTGTATATAAAGAGGTGTATCTAGCTGTCCTTCACTCAGTTGGAGTAGATAAGACCATCTTCCACCAGTTCAGCTTCAACACAAATCATGTTCCCTGCATCTCTGCTGCTGCTGGCAGCTGCCTCCTGTGAGTCTCTCTCCATTTGGGCGGATAGAAACACACAAATAAGAAGTTAAGGATTATTATTTCAAAAGCCCAACTAATTAGTAATGCTGAGTTACTTTGGATCGTCGTCAATTGTTTTCTTTTTCACAAGTGTGCACTGTGGTGTTGAGCTCACCCAGCAAGGCCCAATGGCCATAGAGCCTGGACAGTCTGACCCTCTCCTGTAATATCTCTGAGTACTCTTTGGAGTACTCATATTTGGGGTGGTGGAACGATTAGATTCAAAGATTCACTAAAAAACAAGTTCAGCATTTTCAAAGACCCTGCTAGGAGCATGACGGATCACCACCTCAAGCTGAACCTTGGCAAGACGGAGCTGCTCTTCCTCCCGGGGAAGGACTGCCTGTTCCATGATCTCGCCATCACGGTTGACAACTCCGTTGTGTCCTCCTCCCAGAGTGCGAAGAGCCTTGGCGTGACCCTGGACAACACCCTGTCGTTCTCCGCTAACATCAAGGCGGTGACCCGATCCTGTAGGTTCATGCTCTACAACATTCGGAGAGTACGACCCTGCCTTACACAGGAAGCGGCACAGGTCCTAATCCAGGCACTTGTCATCTCCCGTCTGGATTACTGCAACTCGCTGTTGGCTGGGCTCCCTGCCTGTGCCATTAAACCCCTACAACTCATCCAGAATGCCGCAGCCCGTCTGGTGTTCAACCTTCCCAAGTTCTCTCACGTCACCCCGCTCCTCCGCACACTCCACTGGCTTCCAGTTGAAGCTCGCATCTGCTACAAGACCATGGTGCTTGCCTACGGAGCTGTGAGGGGAACGGCACCTCCGTACCTTCAGGCTCTGATCAGTCCCTACACCCAAACGAGGGCATTGCGTTCATCCACCTCTGGCCTGCTGGCTCCCTACCTCTGCGGAAGCATAGTTCCCGCTCAGCCCAGTCAAAACTGTTCGCTGCTCTGGCACCCCAATGGTGGAACAAGCTCCCTCACGACGCCAGGACAGCGGAGTCACTCACCACCTTCCGGAGACATTTGAAACCCCACCTCTTTAAGGAATACCTGGGATAGGATAAAGTAATCCTTCTACCCCCCCTTACCCCAACCCACCCCCCAAAAAAAACTATGTTTTTTAAAATAAAATATAAAAACATTTTATTTTTGTTTTTTAAAATAAAATATTTAAAACAAAATATACAAAAAAAAAACATTGTAAAGTGGTTATCCCACTGGCTATAAGGTGAATGCACCAATTTGTAAGTCTCTCTGGATAAGAGCGTCTGCTAAATGACGTAAATGTAAATGTAAATGTAATAGTGACTTTAACAGGTCAAAATCTGCAGACTGAAGACACAGCTGTGTATTACTGTGCACGGCTCCACAGTGATACAAACCAGGATCAGACCTGTACTAAAACCCTTAGCCCCTTATGAACATAAAATGTTAGCTGGCAGAAATACTTATACTAATATCACAGTATTAGCACAGAACTAGTGATATTGAACTAATGATGCAATGATATAATTTAGTAGCATTCTTCTCGTTTTATTTGTTTGTTTCCATTGGTTTACATTTACATTTACGTCATTTAGCAGACGTCCTCTTCCAGGGCCAAAGAATAAGGGATGCTTGCAGACTAATCATCCCTAATCAGGCCTCTAGAGGGCGAGCTAGGTTAACTGGATGGTTGTTATGGCATGAAATACAGTATAATTGCATGCTTGTTAGCAGAACATGTGGTGTTTACTAGGCAGCATCATTATGAATCCAGTATGTCCAGAATTTACATACTAAAGAAGTACTTGGTCAAAATACCCTATACTACCCTATACCCTATACTAAGAATATTTAAATAATTGTGATAAACATTTGATGAAGTAAGTTAAACGCTTAACAATCATCTAGATGTACAATACAGTGCCCTTTGAGTAGTGAAGTAATCCATGGACTGTATAAACTCTATGTGATCTTCCCATGCTGTGAGGAGGAGTCAATGCAAAACTCTGAGCTCTTCCATCACTACTTATCTCACTGCAGAGAGGATGAAAGGCACACTGACTAGACTGAGGAACAGAGACACATCATACTAAGAGTTCATCATGACATTTACTACTGTGTGTCTACTGATGATAATAGGCCTGACAGGTGCAAACTTTAATATTGCTAGAAGAAAACCTTCAGATTGTTATTATGTGAGGTTTTGAGTCCAGCTATTAACTCTAATGTTACTTTGTCTCCACAGGTGTTCATAGTCAGACACTGACTGAGTCTGGACCAGTGGTTAAAAAGCCTAGAGAAGCCCACAAACTGACGTGTACAGCCTCTGGTTTAGACATAAATGGCTACTGGATGGCTTGGATCAGACAGGCTCCTGGTAAAGGACTAGAATTTATGGCAGCACATTATGACAGTAGCAATATTGCCTACTCCCAATCTGTTCAGGGTCGGTTCACCATCTCCAGAGACAATAACAAGCAGCAGGTGTATCTCCAGATGAACAGTCTGAAGACTGAAGACTCTGCTGTTTACTATTGTGCCAGAGACACAGTGACACAGGAGGCTACAGCGCTGTACAAAAACTGGTCGACACTGATCCCAGTATGAGAGGCAATGAGGCATGTCTGTTCTTTAAACACACACACACACACACTACTCAACAGTAGTGGAAAACACACTGTCCACTGATATCAATGTTATCCATATACAACATCCACAAACATTATATACAGTGAAAAGCACACAATTTACATTAACAAAGAAGTACATTTTTTGCAATTCAGACTTCATATTAGCTATTATGTTTTGAACATCTTTGGACAGAAATATATTAATGTGATCAGCAAACAGAAATACATTTCATCTAAAAACAGTAATGAACCAATTATAGTAATGAACCAATCAAGGGTATAGACCCTTGAGGAACTCCACAATAGACTCACAAGAGGAGATACTAGTTATATGGTACCACATAGGCAAATATTATTATTTCTGTGCTGTTCAACATTTTATAAAAGACTAAACATATCTAGTCTGAACATCCCACAGAGAGAATAATGAAGGATAGGGAGGGTATCAATGAATAGAGCAGAAGATATATACAGAAGTTGAGAATTTTCATGCCAACCTGTAGTGTATTCAAGGTTTAAAAAGGCTTTTCAAGTTTTACATTTCCACTTTAAAATGTCAGACTTGATTTGCCCTGACAAAAATGTATCACCCCAACAAAAAATGTCCATTAATTGCAATCCACATAATAATTCATATTTCCTGTTGCTGCAGGATTATTTTCCTGCTGTAGAAAACTGGCTCAAATTAAGATCCTACGTCTGTATCTCTCTCAGTCTGTATTTAAACCTCTAGAGGACGGTCTATGCAAAGTCTCCCTCCCATTCATCCCTTTATAATCAGACACTCAGCTCTGACCTTCTCATTATAGGCAGCTTGGACTGATATTACAACAGGTCCTGTATTATCTAATACTGAGCAATGGAACAGATGATTATCTGCAGTTTAGTTCTCATGGTGATGTCCATACACAGTAAGTAAAACATTACACATTCTTCAACAGAGTGTTTTTCTTGCAGGTGTTTGTTGTGATATAAAGCTGGATCCGTCTCCTCCTCAGGTGAAAAGACCTGGAGACACTGTTAAACAGTATCAAACAGTCCAGTGCGCAAAACAGGCGCACTGGAACAAAACAGGCACACAGGGAAAATATACCCCGGCAATACAAAATACACGGAGCTCAACCGAGCTACTCTCTCCTCACATTAAACAATCACCCACAAGGACAAGGGGACAGAGGAAACACTTAGGAGGCCGGTGACGACAAACGCCGAAGCCTGCCCGAACAAGGAGAGGAGGCAGCTTCAGAGGAAGTCGTGACAGTACCCCCCCTCCCCTTGACGCACAGCTCTAGCAGCGCGCTGTAAGGTGGACGGGGTGCAGGGCGAGCCGGATGGCGATGGTGGAAATCCCGCAACAGGGAGGGATCGAGGATATCCCTCACCGGGACCCAGCACCGTTCCTCCGGATCATACCCCTCCCACTCCACGAGGTACTGAAGGCACCCCACCCGACACCTCAAATCCAGGATGGAACGGACGGAGTATGCCGGGGCACCCTCGATGTCCAGAGGAGGCGGAGGGACCTCCAGCATCTCAAACTCCTGGAGCGGACCAGCCACCACCGGCCTGAGGAGAGACAAATGAAACAAGGGGTTAATAAGATAATCATGGGGAATTAATAATCAACAAGTAACCTCGTTGATCCTCCTCAGGACTTTGAACGGCCCCACATACAGCGGGCTCAGCTTCCGGCAGGGCAGGCGGAGGGGCAGATTCCGGGTCGAGATCCAGACCCGATCACCCGATAAGAAGACCGGGACCTCACTGCGGTGGCGGTCAGCGTTGGCCTTCTGACGACGCATGGCGCATTGGAGGTGGACGTGAGCAGCGTTCCACGTCTCCTCCGCGCGCCAAAACTAGTCATCCACCGCAGGAGCCTCGGTCTGGCGCTGGTGCCACGGTGCCATAACCGGTTGGTAACCTAAAACACATTGGAATGGCGTTAGGTTAGTGGAGGATTGACGGAGAGAGTTCTGGACATATTCGGCCCATGGCAAGAACACCAACCACTCCCCCGGCCAGTCCTAGCAGTAGGACCGCAGGAACCTACCCATTCCACCTGCCCATTAGACTCGCAGTGGAAACCAGAGGTCAGGCTGACCGAGACCCCCAGACGTTCCATGAACACCTTCCAGACCTTGGGTGTGAACTGGGGACCCCGGTCAGACACTATGTCCTCTGGTACCCCGTAGTGCCAGAAGACGTGTTTAAACAGGGCCTCCGCACTCTGCCGGGCCGTGGGGAGATCGGGCAGAGGAAGGAGGCGGCAGGCCTTGGAAAAGCGGTCCACAACGACCAGGATGGTGGTGTTACCTTGAGAGAGGGGCAGATCAGTCAGGAAATCAATACTTAGGTGAGACCATGGCTGTTGTGGAACTGGTAAAGGCTGTAACTTACCCGCTGGGAGGTGCCTAGGTGCAGAAGGAGACATACACCCTCACGTCCTTAGCCAAGGTAGGCCACCAGTACATTCCGGTCAGGCAGCGCACTGTACGACCGATACCTGGGTGACCAGAGGAGTGGGACGTCTGTGCCCAGTAGATCAGACGTTCACGGACAAGAGCAGGCACGTACTGCAGCCCAGCTGGACACTGAGGTGGAGATGGCTCTGTGCGTAATGCCTCCTCTATATCCGCGTCCATCGCCCATACTACCGGTGCCACAATGCAGGAGGCCCGGGAATATGGGGGTGTTGTCTCTGGGCCTCTCCTCTGTGCCTTCATGTTCTTCGTACACGGGATGTATGATGGAGTGAAATCAAACCAGGTGAAGAATAAGGCCCACCTGGCCTGGCGAGGGTTCAGCCTCCTCGCTGCCCGGATGTACTCCAGGTTACGGTGGTCCGTCCAGATGAGGAAAGGGTGTTTCGCTCCTTCGAGCCAGTGCCTCCACACGGTCAGGGCTCGGACAACAGCCAACAGATCCCGATCACCAACGTCGTAGTTCTGCTTCGCCGGGCTGAGCTTCTTGGAGAAGAAGGCACAGGGGCGGAGCTTGGGTGTCGTGCCCGATCGTTGAGATAGGACAGCGCCTATCCCTACCTCGGATACATCCACCTCCACTACGAACGGTAGTGATGGATCGGGGTGGGCCAGTACCGGGGCTGAGGTGAACAGACCCCTCAGATTACTGAAGGCCCTGTCAGACTCAGCAGACCAGCGGAGCTGCGACCAATTACGCACGGCTGAAATACGATCTTACTCCATCTCCACACCTGAGGTGGTAATGCGGTATCTGGGCAACAAAGAAAGAAAAACGATTTAAAAAATAGTGCTTTTTATTTTGTGGACATAAAATATTGTAGAAACACCCACAAATCAGCTCCAAGTGATTTTAATTTTGAAAATATTTTCCAAAGTTTTCCCAAACATAATAGAGAGATGTATGTGATCGTATACAAATGTAAGAAGGTTTGCAATGATTATGTTTTAGTCAAATATGATATCTGGTTGGGCTTCTTGCGGTCAATTTGTAATTATGTTCCGGCCCCTGACCATCTGCTCAAACGTTGTGGGGGGTTTTAGGGAGGGTTGTGTGTTTTTTATTATAATAATAATAATAATATGCCATTTAGCAGACGCTTTTATCCAAAGCGACTTACAGTCATGCGTGCATACATTTTTTTTTTTGTGTATGGGTGGTCCCGGGGATCGAACCCACTACCTTGGCGTTACAAGCGCCATGCTCTACCAGCTGAGCTTATTGGGTACAGGGGAGGGTAGTGCACATATTCCCTGGTTTACATTCGGTCTTTTGCAGGTTTTACTATATAATTTCTTACATTAAATCAAATTTCCTCATCTGCTTGCATGCACCTCCCCCTATATCAAGGTGTTTTGGTACTTCCCTTATGCACTACACTTTTCTGCATGCTAACTTTTACTATACCACAGGTCAATATAGTCTACCAGTCTAACTGTCCATCCTCCCCTCTATCCACCATTCATAGTGACAATAGTGGTAGGTGGATCATTTGTCCAGATCTGCAATACGCTAACAAGCAATCATACCACACACAAGCATTCAAAGCGGCATACATTTTCAATATGAATCCACAAGAACAAACAGGAATAGTTGACAGGCAGCGGAGAGGCCAGGAGCATCATTGCACATGAAGGAAGAAGACATGAGACACGCAGCTCAAAAGCTCCAATAGTGATCTTGTTTAGGGACAATACAATTATCCTACCTAGACTGGCAAAATTCTACTCTAGGCTGCAGTGAAAATGTCATTTGAATAACGGCGCAAAAGACCTGTGATTTGAATGTGTCACGCCCTGGCTCTGGGTACTCTTAATTGTTGAGCCAGGGTGTGGATTTTCTATGTTTAGTTTTCATTGGTTTTTGTTCTAGATCGTTTAGTTTCTATGTTGGCCAGGGTGGTTCCCAATCAGAGACAGCTGTAGCTCGTTGTCTCTGATTGGGGACCATACTTAGGCAGCCTTGTGGCATGTTAGGTTGTGGGATCTTGTTCCGTAAGGTTTTGTGTATAACCTAGGACTTCACGTATCGTTTCGTTTGTTGTTTTGGTTCGTGTGTGTACTAAATAAAGAATGTACACTTATCACGCTGCGCCTAGGTCCGCTTCATCAGTCGACGATCGTGACAGAAGATCCCACCACCAGAGGACCAAGCAGCGTGCCCAGGAGGAGAAGAGGGCGATGGCTCAGGTGGGCGAATGGTGGTCATGGGAGGACATATTCGCGGGCAGAGGGCCATGGGCAAAAGTAAATGCCCAGGCAGGAGAGGAGAAACGGCGCCAACCGTGCCGACGACGGACACGCGAGAGGCAACCCCAAGAAATGTTTTGGGGGGGACACACGGCGTGGACGACGGGGCTGCTGGAGGCAGCTACAGGGCGAATCGGCGGACTAGGAGAGGAGGCCACCAGGTTACCGGGGCTATTGGTCACGAGGGAGAAGGAGAGTGTAGAGGCACGGCGAGAGGAACTGGTTAGGCAGCAGAGGGAGAGGAGGTTTATGAGGAAACCCAGTCCCGCTCCTCGCACCAAGCAAGTGGTGTGTGTCACCAGTCCGGTCCGGCCCGTTCCTGATTCCCGCACAAGGCCAGTGGTGTGTGTTCCCAGTCCGGCCCGACCTGTTCCTGTCCCCCGCACCAAGCCTGTGGTGCGCCTCGTCAGCCCGGTCCGGCCTGTTCCTGCTCCCCGCACCAAACCAGTGGTGCGCGTTGCCAGCCTGGTCCGGTTCTGATTTTCTATGTTTAGTTTTCATTGGTTTTTGTTCTAGATCGTTTCGTTTCTATGTTGGCCAGGGTGGTTCCCAATCAGAGTCAGCTGTAGCTCGTTGTCTCTGATTGGGGACCATACTTAGGCAGCGTTGTGGCATGTTAGGTTGTGGGATCTTGTTCCTTAAGGTTTTGTGTATAACCTAGGACTTCACGTATCGTTTCGTTTGTTGTTTTGGTTTGTGTGTGTACTAAATAAAGAATGTACGCTTATCACGCTGCGCCTTGGTCCGTCTCTTCATCAGTCAACGATCGTGACAGAATGTTTCATTCCATTTGGATCAGTTGTGGGTCTACTCTAGACATTTTATAAGGTCTAGAAAGGCACAGTAGCAGGCCAGTCTGGATGTATTTTTACTTTTGATACTGAGATGCGCTGTCTGTTGCAGATCATCATTCTCCCAAGTAGTCCTAGAATAATGTTGCTACATATGCTCCTGGCAGGCCCAGTTATTCAGGAAAGCTTAATGCGTGCTCTGCCTCCTCTCCAATCCATGCAGCTATTCCTCGCGCACCTAGAACGTAACACTTCAATTAGCCTAAATGTGTGTCCTTTAACTTTTAAAATGAATTACCTTTTATATGTGGCATAAACACAACCAGTCACACCATTTTCATCTGATTAGGCTACTTCATAAATCTCCTGTAGGCATGTGCAAAATATAATTCCAGCATCCTCAAAATGGTTTTACATTAACCAGGTTTCCATCCAACCTTTTTATGCAAGTAAAGTCCATGTCGGATAACAAATGTCACGACATCATGGGAAAGCATGCAGTTTATTAGGGTACAGATGAAATAAGTTGTGATGAACTTCACAGGGTGGTGAAAGTGAACGGATGAGCTTGATGCTCCTTTCAATAAATATTGAGGGTCTTATTCTGGTGACATGATGATCGATGCTTGGTGCCGCTTGACAAATAATAACCAATAATAACCATAGGCTATACTTACAATGTATCTGCGAGCTGTTGACTCGAGCATACGTGCCAATACCAGAGTTGGCCACATTCGCTATACCTACTTAACATCTCTGAATTCCCACCCAGTGAGGAGGAGTCAATGCAAAACTCTGAGCTCTTCCATCACTAGTTATCTCACTGCAGAGTGGAGGAGCGGGACTGAAGCTCTGACTAGTAGACTGAGTGATAGACATTGACAATAGTCTAACATGTTTAACAAAGAATACATAATAGGGCTACTGCTACTGATTATAGGACTGTCAGGTAAACACTTTGTTTTTACTTTCAACAGATGGTTGTGTGTCCTTAAAAACTTTTGTTCAAGTTTGAAATACTCTCTTTTTATCAACAGGTGTTCAAGGTGAGACTGACTGAGTCTGGACCTGTGGTTAAAAAGCCTGGAGAATCCCACCAACTGACTTGTACAGCCTCTGGTTACTGGATGGCTTGGATCAGACAGGCTCCTGGGAAAGGACTGGGTTGCAATTATTACTGGCAGTGATGGTGGTATCACTTACTACTCCCAGTAAGATCAGGGTCAGTTCACCACCTCCAGAAACAATAGAAAGCTGCAGGTGTATCTCCAGATGAACAGTCTGAAGACTGAAGACTATGCTGTTTATTATTGTGCCAAAGACACAGTGACACAGGAGTCTGCAGCACCGTACAAAAACTGATCAAGCACATCTGTGAGACAGACAAACTGAGTATCCAGCATAAATTCCTAGTGTATTCAAAGCATCTCATTCCTAATCAAGCTCAATGCAGTTTAAACCACTCCTCTGGCCATGTGCTGTTGGTCAGTCAATATCTTTCAGAAAGGAAACACAATGTGTACGTTTAACCATTTATTCGAAAAGATCACAACACATAATTGTGGTGTTAGGCTCTGCTCCTTCAGGGTAGCTAACTGCCAGAGTGAAGCATCATATAAAGATGATAATAGAACTACAGGCAGTGAGTATGATATGCTATATCAAATCCCCTGAAGGAAGAAGCACAGAACCAACAGGTGGAGGCTGGGGTGGTGGTGGGATATCAGAAACATCAATCATAGCGAGTAACAGCTAGTTACAGCAGGACGGCAGCAAGATAAACCAGCGCATGGGAGCACTTCACATCCGACATTGAGGAAGCATGTGCAGAACTAGTAAAGTTAAATAGACCATATGTAATTAAAGTGTGAATCCAAATGGTGCAATATCTGCTGAAGCAATCAGCTGATGCCACCACACTCTGGTTTCCCTTCTGAACTGGCGCCGCTTTATATCTTTTTGATGACCGTTTATTTACATTCACCTGTATATGAGCCTAATCCAACTCAGAGTTTGAATTACTGGTAGATATAAATTAATGTCCTCATTGAGCATACTGAAATACACAATGAAGAAAAATACGCAACATGTAAAGTGTTAGTCCGATGTTTAATGAGCTGAAATAAAAGATCCCAGAAATGTTCCATACGCACAAAAGGCTTATTTATCTAAAATGTTTTGCACACATTTGTTTACATCCCTGTTAGTGAGCATTTCTCCTTTGCCAAGATAATCCATCTACCTGACAGGTTCGGCATATCAAGAATCTGATTAAACAGCATGAACATTACACAGGTGCACTTTGTGCTGGGGACAACAAAAGGCCACCCTAAAATGTGTAGTTTTGTCACCTAACACAATGACACAGATGTCTCAAGTTTTGAGGGAGCGTGCAATTGGCATGCTGACTGCAGGAGTGCCCACCAGAGCGGTTGCCAGAGAACTGAATGTTCATTTCTCTACGTTGAGCAACATCCCATGTCGATTTAGAGAATTTGGCAGTACGTCCAAATGGCCTCACATCCGCAGACCATGTGTATGGCGTCGTATGGGTGAGCGGTTTGTTGATGTCAACATTGTGAACAGAGTGCCCCATGGTGGCAGTGGGGTTATTGTACGGCCAGGCATAAACTATGGACAACAAACTGTTACGTTAATTATTTAACAAACTATTTCAGTGTCTCTGTGCGTCTCCCAAAAGGTTGTAAGTCTTTTGGATTTAAGAAACGGACAGAGTCCCGGTCTGCATAGTCAGAGATGTTTATTCATTGAGAATTCTGCCATCACAATTTCAGAGTCCATCTTTTATACTCACATGTCATACAAAAATCCCTCCTCTCTGTAGGCGGGCTGTAGTTTTCCACTTTAAAACTGCTCTCCTGACCATCAGTACACAAACACACGCACACACTCTTCCAAGCCTAACAGTTTCTCTCCTCCCTAAATTCCTCAGTTACCTTGGTTTCTCAGTTGCCTGTAGACAGTTCTCCTTGCCCTTTGTTGTCTGGTCTAACTCTTGCTCACATTGCTAAATAGTAGCACAATGTCATAATCTTTACTGGTCCTACACTCACACATTACCAGGTAGTAGATTCTAACACATCTCACACAGTTTCAGAGTATAATAATGAGTCACTACTAAGAAAGTACTAATCATACTTAAAACAATAACATTTCACAAATATATTTAAGGGTGGAACATTTAGTCATTATTTTTTACCTGTATATATTCTAATTTCTATATCACAAACATAATAGCATTTTATCGATGGAGATACCGTGACGAGAACCTAATGCCCATTGTCACGGATGCCGCCGAGGCTGCTCCTCCTCCTTGTTCGGGCAGGCTTCGGCGTTCGTCGTCCCCGGAGTACTAGCTACTACCGATCGATGTTTCGGTGTTTGTCTTGTGTTGTCTAGTTTGTACACCTGTTTGTTATTCTGTATTGATTATGTAACATATAAGTTCCCTTGTTTAATGTTTGCCTTTGTGTGTTATTGTCCTTGTGTTTTGTTTGCATGTTCGGCATTGCTAAGCTCGTACTTTACGCACTCCGCGTGTTACTCCTGTTGTGTTTGGAGGCTTTTGTTTTTGTGCGTAATATTTGGAAGTAAAGTAGTCATTCCTGATCCTCTGTGTCCTGCGCCTGACTTCACCGCCGCATACACATCACATCATTTCTGACAGAATAACACACCACCCATGGAGTCAGGAGGACCAGCGGCGGTGACCGAGTCGCTGGAGGATCGGGTCAGCAGCCAGGACGCCACGATCCGTAGACTCGGCACCGCCATGCAAGATGTGATGGACACTCTGAGCCGATGGGAAAGAGGAGGCTTGCCCACACCTCCTCCTACATTACCACCACCATCGGCCAGCCCCATCGTACCATCTCCGGCGTCCAGTGGGATTAGGCTCTCGCTCCCGAGGGCATATGATGGCACCGCAGCCGGGTGTCAGGGTTTCCTACTGCAAGTGGAACTCTACCTAGCAACCATACTCCCGGCGCCCTCGGGATACGAGAGCGTTTCCGCCCTCATCTCCTGTCTATCCGGCAAGGCTTTGGAGTGGGCCAATGCCGAATGGAGGGGAATAGACGCCGCCACCATCAGCTACGCGGAGTTCTCCCGCCGCTTCAGGGCTGTTTTAGATCACCCCCCAGAGGGTAAAGCGGCGGGGGAGCGTCTGTTCCACCTCCGACAGGGGAAGAGGAGCGCACAAGAGTTCGCCCTGGACTTCCGGACTCTAGCGGCTAATGCGGGGTGGAATGAGAGGGCCCTCATCGACCACTATCGGTGCAGCCTACGAGAGGACGTTCACCGAGAGTTGGCCTGCAGGGACACCAATCTAAGCTTCGATCAGTTGGTGGACATGTCGATCCGTCTGGATACCCTGCTGGCTACCCGCGGACGTCCGGAGTTGGGGCCGTCCCATTCCATCTCCCAGCACCTCCGAGCCGAGCCCTATGGAGCTCGGGGGTGCTGGCGCTAGAGAGAGGAGGAGAGAGACCCGGAGGGAGGCCGTCCTCTGCACCAACTGTGGCCGTAGAGGACACACTGCGGTTCGGTGCTGGGGAGGGTCTCCTGGGGATCGAGGCAACAGGTCACGCACTGATGAGTCATTCCAGGTGAGTAGGCGCCCAACTCACCCAGAGCTCTCTGTTGTCCACCTGTGTATTCAAGTAGAATTTCCCCTGGTTTCATCTCATTCACAGCATAAGGCGCTAGTCGATTCAGGCGCAGCTGGGAATTTTATTGATCGTAATTTTTGTGTTAAGTTAGGGATTCCCCTCCTACCAGTAGATGTGCCTTTTCCTATTCATGCCCTAGATAGCCGTCCGTTCGGAGCTGGTTTGATTAGGGAGGTCACAGCGCCACTAAATATCATCCAGTTGTATCTGATCGACTCTCCTGCGTATCCCGTGGTGCTGGGACTTCCTTGGTTAATCTCTCATGACCCCACCATTTCGTGGCAACAGAGGGCTCTCAAGGAGTGGTCTGACCAGTGTGTCGGGCGGTGTATAGGTGTTTCCGTAGGGGCGACCACGGTGGAAAGTCCGAACCAAATGCCCGCACTGCACATTCCTCCTGAGTATGATGATTTGGCACTCGTGTTCAGTAAGAAGAGGGCGACGCGATTGCCACCTCATAGACAGGTGGATTGTGCGATAGACCTCCAGGCAGGTGCTGCACTTCCGCGTAGTCATGTGTATCCTCTTTCTCAAGAGGAGACGGCGGCTATGGAGACATACATCGCCGAGTCTCTGAGACAAGGATACATACGGCCCTCCACTTCTCCTGCGTCCTCGAGTTTCTTTTATGTGAAGAAGAAGGATGGAGGTTTGCGCCGGTGTATTGATTACCGTAGTCTCAATCAGATCACTGTTAAATACAGTTATCCTCTCCCTCTGATTGCGAGTATGACGGAATCATTACACGGAGCGCGTTTCTTCACAAAATTGGATCTCAGGAGCGCCTACAACCTGGTGCGCATTAGGGAGGGAGATGAATGGAAAACCGCATTTAGTACCACCTCGGGTCACTATGAGTATCTCGTCATGCCATACGGGTTAATGAATGCTCCTTCAGTCTTCCAATCATTTGTGGACGAGATCTTCCGGGATTTGCATGGGCAGGGTGTAGTGGTGTATATTGACGACATCCTAGTATACTCTTCTACACGAGCCGAGCATGTGGCCCTGGTGCGTCGAGTGTTGGGTAGGCTGTTGGAGCATGACTTGTATGTAAAGGCAGAGAAATGTCTGTTTTTCCAGGAGTCCATCTCCTTCCTGGGCCATCGGTTGTCCGCTTCAGGGGTGGAGATGGAGATTGACTGCGTTTCAGCCGTGCGTAATTGGCAGACTCCCACCACGGTTAAGGAGGTGCAGCGTTTTTTGGGTTTTGCCAATTACTACCGGAGGTTTATCCGGGGTTTTGGACAGGTAGCAGCTCCCATCACCTCCCTGCTAAAGGGGGGCCCGGTGTGTTTGCAGTGGTCGGCTGAGGCAGACAGGGCGTTTAGACAACTGAAGGACCTGTTCACCTCGGTTCCGGTGCTGGCACATCCGGACACCGCTTTAGCGTTCCAAGCGGAGGTGGACGCGTCAGAGGCCGGTATTGGGGCTGTACTGTCTCAACGCTCAGGCACGCCTCCTAAACTCTGGCCCTGTGCCTTTTACTCTAAGAAGCTCAGCCCGGCGGAACGTAATTATGACGTGGGGGACAGGGAGCTGCTAGCCGTGGTCCAAGCCCTAAAGGTGTGGAGGCATTGGCTTGAGGGGGCTCAACACCCTTTTCTCATTCTGACTGACCATCGTAACCTGGAGTACATCCGGACAGCTAGGAGACTGAACCCTCGTCAGGCTAGGTGGGCCATGTTTCTGGCCCGGTTTGTTTTTAAGCTCACCTACATACCAGGGTCCCAGAATGTTAAGGCAGACGCCCTGTCCCGGCGATATGACACAGAGGAGAGGTCCATTGAGCCCAATCCCATACTGCCGGAGTCTTGTCTGTTGGCACCGGTGGTGTGGGAGGTCGATGCGGAGATCGAGCGGGCGTTACGTACCGACCCTACTCCTTCAGAGTGTCCAGCGGGGCGGAAGTACGTTCCACTCGAGATTCGTGATCGACTAATTTATTGGGCTCATACGTCACCCTCCTCTGGACATCCTGGTATTGGCCGGACAGTGCACTGCCTTAGTGAAAAGTACTGGTGGCCAACATTGGCTAAGGACGTGAGGATTTATGTCTCCTCCTGTTCGGTGTGCGCTCAGTGTAAGGCGCCTAGACACCTGCCCAGGGGGAAGTTACAACCCCTACCCGTTCCACAACGGCCGTGGTCTCACCTATCGGTAGACTTTGTTACGGACCTTCCCCCCTCCCAGGGGAATACCACTATTCTGGTCATTGTGGATCGGTTCTCTAAGGCCTGTCGTCTCATCCCAATGCCAGGTCTCCCTACTGCCCTACAGACTGCTGAGGATTTGTTTACCCACGTCTTCCGGCACTACGGGGTACCCGAGGATATAGTGTCTGATCGAGGTCCCCAGTTCACCTCTAGAGTCTGGAGGGCGTTCATGGAACGCTTGGGGGTCTCGGTTAGCCTTACCACGGGTTTCCACCCTGAGAGTAATGGGCAGGTGGAGAGAGTGAACCAGGATGTGGGTAGGTTTCTGAGGTCTTATTGCCAGGACCGGCAGGAGGAGTGGTCGGGGTATATCCCCTGGGCAGAGATTGCCCAGAACTCCCTTCGCCATTCCTCTACGTATCTGACCCCTTTCCAGTGTGTGTTGGGGTATCAGCCGGTTCTGGCACCATGGCATCAGAGCCAGATTGAGGCTCCTGCGGTGGATGAGTGGTTTCGGCGCTCGGAGGAGACATGGAACGCTGCGCATGTCCATCTGCTCCGTGTCCTCCTGGCCGTCCCCGAGGCTGGGGTCGGCGCATGGCTGGAGCCGCGCGTAAGGGGGGGTACTGTCACGGATGCCGCCGAGGCTGCTCCTCTTCCTTGTTCGGGCAGGCTTCGGCATTCGTCGTCCCCGGAGTACTAGCTACTGCCGATCGATGTTTCGGTGTTTGTCTTGTGTCGTCTAGTTTGTACACCGTTTCTTATTCTGTATTGATTATGTAACATATAAGTTCCCTTGTTTTATGTTTGCCTTTGTGTGTTATTGTCCTTGTGTTTTGTTCGTATGTTCGGCATTGCTAAGCTCGTACTTTACGCACTCCGCGTGTTACTCCTGTTGTGTTTGGAGGCTTTTGTTTTTGTGCGTAATATTTGGAAGTAAAGTAGTCATTCCTGATCCTCTGTGTCCTGCGCCTGACTTCACCGCCGCATACACATCACATCATTTCTGACACCCATTGTCGTGCCATTCATCTGCCGCCATCACCTCATGTTTCAGCATGATAATGCACAGTCCCATGTCACAAGGATTTGTACACAAGTCCTGGAAACTGAAAATATCCCAGTTCTTCCATGGCCTGCATAATCACCAGACATGTCACCCATTGAGTATGTTTGGGATGCTCTGGATCAACGTGTACGACAGCGTGTTCCAGTTCCAGTTTTTTTAAGGTATCTGTGACCAACAAATGCATATCTGTATTCACAGTCATGTGAAGTCCATAGATTAAGGCCTAATGCATTTATTTCATTTGACTTTTCCTTATATGAAATGTGACTCAGTAAAATCTTTGAAATTGTTGCACGTTGTGTTTATGTTTTTGTTCAGTATAGAAGATGAGATTGTTAGCAGACTTTTGCTGTTAACTAAAAAGAGTAATGGGCCAAATATATACTGTACCATACTGTAAACAACAAGCAAAACAGAACCATTCATAATGCAGGTCAATGCATCCTATAACAGATCATTGTATTATTATGATAAATAACTGTTCTCCTCAACATGTCACTGTGATACTAGTCATTTATTTACTGTACTTCTCCTTTAATCGTAAATATTTTACTTCTATGCAAATAAAATCACTTCTCTGTATATAAAGAGGAGTCTACTCTCTTTCACTCACTTGGAGTAAATAAGTATTGGTCCTACCAGTTCAGCTTTCTCACAAACTATGTTCCCTGCATCTGTGCTGCTGGTGCTGCTGGCAGCTGCCTCCTGTGAGTTCCTTTGAGGGATTAGATTTGTGTTTGAACACAAAACAGAAGATTCTATGTTTTTTAAAAGTATTACAATAATATAATCAAACTGTATATTTGATTAGCCTTCCCCAGGTGTGTGCGGTATTGTTGACCCAGAACTCACCCAGCCAAGCTCAATGGTTGTAAAACCTGGAGAGTCTTTGAGCATCACCTGTAAGGACTCTGGGTATTCTATCAGTGATGATAGCTATACCATAGACTGGATGAGATATCCTGTAGGTAAAGCTATGGAATGGATCGTTGACTCAGATGGAAACTCCAAGGATTCTTTAAAAGCAGGTTAAGCATCTCCAAAGATGGTTCCAACAACATAGTCATTTTAGAAGGGCAGAGAAGTCAAACTGAAGACACAACTGTCTATTACTGTGTCAGATATAATTACACACAGTGGTGTGAAGCAAAGCATGATCTGTACAAAAACAACAAAAATGTCTATTGCAGGAAACCATCGTTCCCTAAGGACAACACAGTTCATATTGTCACAGTCAAAATGGACACTTCCTGGGAATGTGAGATAAACTGTCTAAAAAGCTTTATACATAATTAATACATGTATCTGCAGTCATATTCAAACCATGAATAACAGACTTGTACATGTAAGTTCAAAACTGTTTAATGTTTATAAGCAGGTTATAAGCAGGTTTTTCTTATAAAGTGATACTATGTGTTTTCTTCGTTATTTTAGTGATAGAAATAATGAACATCCAAATGCACCAAAGGGGCTGGAGTGCCTAGTATTAAACAGAAAGGTTAAACCATTCATTCATAATGATGCTGACTAAATAACAACTATTAAAGGTTAAACCTTTCATAATGATGCTGACTAAATAACTATTAAAGGTTAAACCATTCATAATGATGCTGACTAAATAACTATTAAAAGGTTAAACCATTCATAATGATGCTGACTAAATAACAATTATTTTGAGTGAGTTGAAAAATAAAATACAGTACGATGAACCTTATTATAGGACATTATAAAGGCTCAGACATGTTTAGAACAGTTATAACACATTGAACCTGCCAGGAATTAGGGAAAATGTTACCTACAACTCTAAAGGTTAATTAAACCATGTTATCTAAAAATAAAAGACTAAAAAAAATGTATGCACTCACTAACTGTAAGTCGCTCTGGATAAGAGCGTCTGCTAAATGACTAAAATGTAAATGTAATACTTTACAAAAAAGTAAACTAACTGTTAAAAATGTTCTGAAGTATTTGAACAAATTATATATATTTGTATTATTACCTATCCACATACCATCTGATTGTGTTGCTATCCTCATAGACCAGGTGTGTGGTACTGGTGGGAGGTTTTTGTTATGGTTTATACAACGGGTGTGTCTAACCCTGAATGCTGATTGGTTAAAACCGCATTCCAGCCGTGTCTATTCCACAAGTTACCACCGGCTAAATCTATGACGTTAAAAAGCCTATTTACTCTTTTCCATCTGACTGCGCAATCTACTGTCTCATCAGCCCAGCCAGGCAGTTTATAAACTTTATCTCCACTATAACAATTCGTTTAGACTAACATTTAGTTTTCAACAGCGGAGATTTGTATAAACCTTGCTGTCTGTCTCTCCGAGATTTACAACATTGTTTAAGTATTCTAATTCGATCACCAGCTGTCCCATAGTAATGAACCTGTGTCGGGAGTTGGGACGAGACAGACAGGCAGGCAGCGTTTATCAGCCAGTCGAAATCATGAATCAGCTGGCACCACTGTAACCCTAATGAAACCTCATCATAAACATGTGTTCACATTTGGGTTTTTTCATCAGAAATTATTACTACCTTCATATGTGTGTAAAATATTACTGTTCTCAAATGTTTAATTCATAGTTTTTATATGTGTATGATTTTATTTTGACAAAACCATGTGCTGTATATCCATTGTCTAGCTGCAATGAAATGTTCGTAGCAGTATATTTGACTTTGATATGTGGTTGTCTCACCTAGCTATTTTAAGATGAATGCACTAACTATAAATCACTCTGGATAAAATAATCTGCTAAATGACTAAAATGTCAAAAGTAAATGTTTTACATACAGATCTCATATTAATGTAGTTATGTACTGCTTATTTTGCTAAGAGTGAGGCAGATACATAGAATTTTGCAAAAAAACATGATTATTTGTCTCTCTGAAAAATCCCCATAAAGTGATAGATTTTGAACAAGTACATGTCTGTCACTGAACAACCCCATGCCATGATTAAATAGTCAAAAAACACACTATTCTCTTTCACAAGTTGTTTAAACAATAAAAGCTAATTTAGCAACATTTCTGAAAATGTATATATAGCGTTTTGGAATGAAACTCTTCAAATATGTTTTTAGATACCGGATGAAAGTCATTAATGTAAACTAAAATCAGTAATGGATAAAGGATAGATCCTTGAGAAACCCCCATAATGTAATGATTATGTTCTGATTTAGAGCTGTTCAGTGATGACTATAACAATGGAAGTGATAATAGTAATTATATACTGTACTGTAAAGAAATTGACAATCCAAAGTTGACTACATTTTGTATTTCATTTTGACCGTTCATAGTGCAGGTCAACACAGTTAATAACAGTCTTATCCTTTTATACCAACTCTATATGCAAAGGAGCCTAACACACAACCCCTCTCTCTGAATAAAAAGTGGACTGTCTGTCTCAGAGTCAGTTGGAGTAGAGAAGAGCTCCCACCAGTTCAGCTTCAGCACAAACCATGTTCCCTACATCTCTGCTGCTGCTCCTGCTGGCTGCTGCCTCCTGTGATTCTCTTGGCATTTGGGGGAAGGAATGGGTTGATGCTCAATCAAATATATTGAGAAAAAATAATTTCAACAATAGCCTTAACACTCATACTAATTACCATATTACTAATTATGTTTTTTTCCCTTAGATGTGGTGGTCTTGAACTCAGCCAGCCAAGTTTAATGGTTGTAAAGCCTGGTGAGTCTCAGAGCATCATTATATATAGTCAACACATCATACTACAGCCATTATATATGGTCAACACATCATACTAAAGCCATTATATATAGTCAACACATCATACTAAAGCCATTATATATAATCAACACATCATCCTAAAGCCATTATATATAGTCAACACATCATACTAAAGCCATTATATATAGTCAACACATCATACTAAAGCCATTATACATAGTCAACACATCATACTAAAGCCATTATATACAGTCAACACATCATACTAAAGCCATTATAAATAGTCAACACATCATACTATAGCAATTGTGTATAGTCAACACATCATACTAAAGCCATTCCAGTCAACACATCATACTAAAGCCATTATATATAGTCAACACATCATACTAAAGCCATTATATGTAGTCAACATATCATACTAAAGCCATTATATATATATAGTCAACAAATCATACTAAAGCTATTATATATAGTCAACACATCATACTAAAGCCATTATATATAGTCAACACATCATACTAAAGCCATTATATATAGTCAAGACATCATACTAAAGCCATTATATATGGTGAACACATCTTACTAAAGCCATTATATATAGTCAACACATCATACTAAAGCCATTATATATAGTCAACACATCATACTAAAGCCATTATATATGGTCAACACGTCTCATCAGTAAAATCTGAACTACAGAGAGTAGAATAAAGGACAGGGAGAAGAGAATCAAGGAATAGAATAGAAGATCTCTCCCTGTCAGGATATTTAAACCTCTAGAGGGCGGTCTATGCAAAGTCTCCCTCCCCTTCATCCCTTTATAATCAGACACTGAGCTCTGGCTTCTCATTATAGGCAGCTTGGACTGATATTACAACATTACAAGTCCTGTATTAACTAATACTGAACAATGGAGCTTATGACTGTCTGGAGTTTGCAGCAGCGCTTTTACAAAGCGACTTACAGTCATGCGTGCATACATTTTGTGTAGGTGGTGGGACGAACCCACTACTGGTTAAAGGGGAAGGGACACAGTTCTCATAGTGATGTCCATACACAGTAAGTAAAGCATTACATGGTGACTGAAGAATGTGTGAGTATCATGGTAAAACTCAAAATGTCTGTTAATACCAGATCTTCAACTGAACGTCAACATTTTTGTTTTGCAGGTGTTTTCTGTGATGAGATGGATCAGTCACCTTCTCAGGTGAAAAGACCTGGAGACACTGTTAAATTGTCCTGTAAAATCTCTGGGTTTGATATGACAAGCTACTACATGAGCTGGATAAGGCAGAAACCAGGCAAAGCTCTGGAGTGGATTGGGGGTGTTAACTCTGGTTCAACAGATGATCCAGACTACTCAGACTCCCTGAAAGGCCAGTTCACCCTGACTGAGATTGTCTCCACAAGCACACAGTTCTTAGAGGCCAAGAGTCTGAGAGCAGAGGACTCTGCTGTTTATTATTGTGCTCGAGAGACACACTGATTGAAGCTTGTGAAGCAGCTGTACAGAAACCCACACCCCACTTAACAACATGGCTAGCTGGTGTACTACTTCCTCTCTTTGTGTCACACTAGAATAGTTCTGGGTATCATTACTGTAAATAATACAACATCAATATCACAAAGCACTACACAATAAAAGACTCTTCTTACATTCAAACTACACAGTCAAATGATCTCTTGCCCAGTCTGGTCAAGCTTTCTTCTTGTCACACAAACAAGTAATTAACAAAGTATTCAGAACGTATGAATCTGTTCTTCATCTCTGAATTCTCTATTTAATCTCTGTGTGATCTTCCCACCCTGTGAGGAGGAGTCAATGCAAAACTCTGACCTCTTCCATCACTACTTATCTCACTGCAGAGTGGAGGAGAGGGACTGAAGCTCTGACTAGACTGAGGAACAGAGACACACCATAACTACTAATTGTTCATCATGACATTTAATATTGTGGTTCTACTGATGACAATAGGCTTGACAGGTGAACACTTTTAGATCGTTTTTATTTGTAACCGAATGCTTGCTGAGGTTTTGAGTCCAGGTAGTATCTCTAATAGTATTGTTTTTTCTCCACAAGTGTTCAGGGTCAGACATTGACTGAGTCTGGACCAGTGGTTAAAAAGCCTGGAGAATCCCACAAACTGATGTGTGCATATTCTGGGTTTGGTGGAGATATTGATGCAGCTTGGATCAGACAGCCTCCTGGAAAAGAACTGGAGTGGGTTTCCTATATTAGCAGTGGTAGTACTATCTACTACTCCCAGTCTATTCAGGGTCGGTTCACCATCTCCAGAGACAATAACAAGCAGCAGGTGTATCTCCAGATGAACAGTCTGAAGACTGAAGACTCTGCTGTTTATTATTGTGCCAGAGACACAGTGACACAGGAGGCTGCAGCGCTGTACAAAAACTGATCAAGCACTTCTCTCACTGTGAGAGTCTGTGATTCTGATCTCCAGTCACTGTTAACATAAATCCCAAGGCCCCACCAACACTAGGAGAGTAGATACATCATACTCTTAATTATAACCATAATATACATGATAACTTGAAAAACATAAAATATATAGGACATCCTGTCAAGATAACTGTATGAGTATCCTCATGAAACTTTAACCAAAAACCTTACAGCCATTCAAAGTGAGTTGACAATGGCAAATAACCCCAAACAGGATCCATACTATATGCAGTCATTCAGTCAAATTCATTATCAATCTCTAGAAGCTAAAACAATTTAAGACTATTTGGTCATGTCTTTCAATTTAGTGAGTTAATTCATTTATTTATATGGAACTATAAGTCAAATTAGTACAATATGTAATACAGAACCATGAAGGTTAATAATGTTAAAGTATAGCTGAAACATGTTTAGATGGAACACGTATAGATGGAACAAGTTGAGATGGAACAAGTTGAGATGGAACAAGTATAGATGGAACAAGTATAGATGGAACAAGTATAGATGGAACAAGTTGAGATGGAACAGGTGTATTGTATTAATCCCAATAGATTCTGTAATCCTGTGCTTTTCTGAAAAACAATGCTGCCAATAACAACCCTCAAAGAACATCTCCATCTCAGTCTCTGTTTAAACCTCTAGAGGGCAGTCTATGCAAAGTCTCCCTCCCCTTCAACCCTATATAATCAGACACTCAGCTCTGGCCTTCTCATTATAGGCAGCTTGGACTGACATTACAGCGAGTCCTGCACTAAATATCACTGAACAATGGAACTGAGGATTGTCTGGAGTTTAGTTGTCATGGTGATGTCCATACACAGTAAGTAAAGCATTACATGGTGACTGAAGAATGTCTGAGTATCATGGTTAAACTCTAAATTTACATTTACATTTTAGTCATTTAGCAGACGCTCTTATCCAGAGCGACTTACAGTTAGTGAGTGCATACATTTTTTTATACTGGTAAATCAATGTCAATATCATATCTTCAACTGAATGTTGAAACGTTTTTGTTTCGCAGGTGTTTGTTGTGATATCAAGCTGGATCAGTCTCCTCCTCAGGTGAAAATACCTGAAGACACTGTTAAATTGTCATGTAAAACCTCTGGGTTTACAATGACAAGCTTCTACATGAGCTGGATAAGGCAGAAACCAGGCAAAGCACTGGAGTGGATTGGGAGAGTTAACTCTGGTTCAACAGATGCTCCAGTCTACTCAGACTCCCTGAAAGGCCAGTTCACCCTGACTGAGGACGTCTCCACAAGCACACAGTTCTTAGAGGCCAAGAGTCTGAGAGCAGAGGACTCTGCTGTTTATTATTGTGCTCGACAGACACACTGACTGGAGCTGGTGAAGCAGCTGTACAGAAACCCCTTAACAACACGGCTAGGTGGTGTACTACTTCCTCTCTTTGTGTCACACTAGAATAATACTGAGTATCATTACTGTAAATAATACAACAACAATATCACAAAGCACTACGCTATAAAAGAGATCAGCCTCTAACATTCCAACTATATCTTGCCCAGTCTAGTCAAGCGTTCTTGTTGACACATGAACAAGTATTTAAAGGCCCTGTGCTGTCAAAACTGTGATTTTTCCATATTTTATATATATTTCCACACTGCAAGGTTGGAATAATACGTTGAAATTGTGAAAATTATGATATTGCCATGTTAGTTTAAGAGCTTTTTGAAAAGACTGCCTGAAATTTCAGCCTGTTTTGGAGGGAGGGAGTGTTGTTCTTCCATGATGACATCACCATACAGTAAATTCATTAATATACCAATAAGAAGAAGAGTTCCAAACCTCTCTGCCAATAACAGCACATTTTTCATTTTACCCTCCCCCCTCAGACCACACCCAGACAGTCCTAGCAAAATTCTTACTTGAGAAATTGCTCTTTGCTATGAAGCTATTTTTATTTTATTTATTATTTAACAAACTATTCAGGCCACATGAACCTGTTCCCCATTCCAGACTTCTCTAGTTAATCTTTGTGTGATCATCCCACCCAGTGAGGAGGAGTCAATGCAAAACTCTGAGCTCTTCCATCACTACTTATCTCACTGCAGAGTGGAGGAGAGGACTGAAGCTCTGACTAGACTGAGGAACAGAGACACACCATAACTACTAATAGTTCATCATGACGTTTAGTATTGTGGTTCTACTGATGACAATAGGCTTGACAGGTGAACACTATTAGACCGTTTTTATTTGAAACAGAATAATCACAGATGTTTTCAGTTCAGGAAATATCTCAAATGTTACTTTGTTTCCACAGGTGTTCAGAGTCAGACATTGACTGAGTCTGGACCAGTGGTTAAAAAGCCTGAAGAATCACACAAACTGACCTGTACAGCCTCTGGGTTCACTTTCAGTAGCTACTGGATGGCTTGGATCAGACAGGCTCCTGGGAAAGGACTGGAATGGATTGCAATAATAAGATATGATAGTGGTGAAATCTACTACTCCCAGTCAGTTCAGGGTCGTTTCACCATCTCCAGAGACAATAGCAAGCAGCAGGTGTATCTCCAGATGAACAGCCTGAAGACAGAAGACTCTGCTGTTTATTATTGTGCCAGAGACACAGTGACACAGTGTGCTGCAGCACAATACAAAAACTGATCTCACCCATCTACACACAATATCCCATAAAGACAAAGTGAAAACATGTTTTAGACAATATTTGAAATGTATTGATAATGAAATACAGAAATATCTAATTTACATAAGTATTCACACCCCTGAGTCAATACTTTGTACAATCACCTCTGGCGGCGATTACAGCTGTAAGTCTTTTTGGGTAAGTCTCTAAGAGCTTTGCACACCTGTATTGTACATTATTTTCCCATTATTCTTTAAAAAAGTATTCAAGCTCTGTCAAGTTGATTGTTTATCATTGCTTGACAGCCATTTTCAAGTCTTGCCATAGATTTCCAAGCCGATTAAGTCAAAACTGTAACGAGGCCACTCAGCAACATTCAATGTCATCTTGGTAAACAACTCCAGTGTATATTTTACCTTGTGTTTTAGGTTATTGTCTTGCTTAAAGGTGAATTTGTCACCCAGTATCTGGTGGAAAGTAGACTGAATCACATTTTCCTCTAGGATTTTGCCAGTGCTTACAGCTGTATTCTGTTTATTTTTATCCCAAAAAACTCCCTAGTCCTTGCCGATGACAAGCATACAGTTAACATGATGCATCCACCACCACTCTTGAAAATATGAAGAGTGGCACTTAGTGATGTGTTGTGTTGGATATGCCCCAAACAACGCTTTGTACTCAGGACAAAAAGTTAATTTCTTTGCCACATTTTTTGCAGTGTTAATTAAGTGCCTTGTTCCAAACAGGATGCATGTTTTGGAATATTTTTATTCTGTTCAGGCTTCCTTTTTTTTACACTGTCATTTAGATTAGTATTGTGAAGTAACTACAATGTTGCTGATCCATCCTCAGTTTTCTCATACTGTATCACAACCATTAAACTCTGTAACTGTTTTAAAATCACCATTGGCCTCATGGTGAAAACCCTGAGCAGTTTCCTTGCGTCTCCGGCAACTGAGTTAGGAAGCACGCCTGTATCTTTGTAGTGACTGGGTGTATTGCTACATAATCTAAAACCTAATTAATAGCTTCATATGCTCAAAGGGATATTCAGCATCTGCTTTATTTTAATTTATTTTCACGTTTACCAATGGGTGCCCTTTTTTGCGAGGCATTGAAAAACCTCCCTGGTCTTTGTACTTGAATCTGTGCTTGAAATTCACTACTCGATTGAGGGACCTTACAGATAACTGAATGTGTGGGGTACAGAGATGGGGTAGTTATTCAGAAATCATGTTAACCACTATTATTGAACATGGAATGAGTCGGTGCAACTTATTATGCGATTTGTTAAGCACATGTTGACTCCTGAACTTATTTAGGCTTGCCATAACAAAGGGATTGAATACTTATTGACTCATGACATTTCAGCTTTAAATTTAGACCATGTCCCAAGACCATCTCCCTCAGTCACGACATCCCCTTCCAGTCTCATCCTTTGCTTCCAGAATTGTAGATCTTCTACACAATGACAGTTCTAGAATGTGTGTTCCTTCTGTCTCTCATCTCAGGTGAGTTAACTGGATGTATTTATGTCTAGTGTAGGAGAGAGGAGAGGAGCTGTGCTACTTGGCTGGAGGGTAACAATCATCTAAACTCTGTCTGTTTTTCAGCTGTTCAGGGGCAGTTACTCACTTCCTCTGAGCCAGTGATGAACAGACCTGGAGAATCAGTAACACTGTCCTGTACTGTGTCTGGAATCTCCATGGGTAGCTACTGGATGCAATGGATCCGTCAGAAACCATGGAAAGGACTTGAGTGAAATGGGAATTTGATGCGAGCACTGGCACTATATTTGCCCAGTCTCTCCAGGGCCAGTTCACCATCACCAAATACAGCTCCAAAAACCAGCTGTACTTCGAGGTGAACAGCCTGAAGCACCGTACAAAAAACGGAGTAATACTGATCTCAGTGTGCGAGGCAAAGAGGCGTGTCTATTCTTTAAACACACTCTATGAGAGAGCAGAACTACTCAACAGTAGTGGAAAAAACACTGATATCAATATTATCCTGATAAAATAATCCACTCACATTATAACAGTGAAAATAACATTATTTACCTGAACCCAAAGTCAACTGTTTGCAATTCAGAGTTCATATTAACTATTATGTTTCGAGTATCTATTTCGGACAGAATTATATTAATGTTATCAGCAAACACATAGAGGATACACTCAAACTAAATACGGTAATAGACCATTTGTAGATCCTTGGGGAAGTCCACAATAGATTCCCAAGAGCAGATAAGCAGTAAACATAAAGAAGTCCAATTCAATACTAATTATATTGTCTCACATAGGGACATATTCTTGTTTCTGTGCTGTTCAACATTGTATAAAAGACTAAACATATCTAGTCTGAGCATCCCATATGAAACATCTGATAATAACAGAGAGAAGAATGAAGGACAGGGAGGAGAGAATCAATGAATAGAGCAGAAGATCTCTCCCTCTCAGTCTGTATTTAAACCTCTAGAGGGCAGTCTATGCGAAGTCTCCCTCCCATTCATCCCTTTATAATCAGACACTCAGCTCTGGCCTTCTCATTATAGGAAGCTTGGACTGACATTACAGCGAGCCCTGAACTAACTAATACTGAACAATGAGGACTCTCTATAGTTTAATACTTATGGTGGTGTTCATTCAAGGTATGTGTGTGAGTCTGTTGTGTCCACTAGAATCATTCTCAGACAGGCTTTTTCAAATAGTTTTCATTGTGACTGTTATAACTCAATAACAACAGAATTATGCCCTACAGATTAATAAAACGGGATGTGTTCAAACTTCAAAGTTATTTTTTAATTTGATCGTTTGTTAAACATTGTTTGTCATTTTGAATTTTCGCAGGTTTTCATGGCCAAACCCTGACTGAGTCTGAACCAGTGGCTAAAATGCCTGGAGAATCCCACAAACTAACCTGTACATATTCTGGAATCTCAACTAGCTCTGACTTTAACTAGATCAGACAGGCTTCTGGTAAAGGGTTGGAATGGATAGCTTACATTTATGGTCCAAGTGATAGTAGCATCTACTAGTCCCAGTCAGTTCAGGGTCGGTTCACCATCTCCAGAGACAACAGCAAGCAGCAAGTGTATCTCCAGATGAACAGCCTGAAGACTGAAGACTCTGCTGTTTATTATTGTGCCAGAGACACAGTGACACAGGAGGCTGCAGCACCGTACAAAAAACTGAGCAAGCACTTATTTTACTGTGAGACTCAGTGAGACAATTCTGAGCTCCAGTTTCTGTCAACATCAACCCCATCGCCCCACCAACACTAGGAGAGAGTAGACACATCATATTCTAAATTATCATCCAAATCCATAAAATATACCTGACAACCTGTCAACATAACATTATGAATATCCTCATGAAACTTCAACTGAAAACTTTATAGCCATTCAAAGTCAGTTGACAATGGCAAATAACTCCAAACAGTTTCAATAATTTATGCAGTCATTCAGTCAAATTAATTATCAATATCTAGCAGCTAAAACCATTTTTTGGGTAATATTTTTCAATTTGGGAACTTATTTGCATGAAACCAAATGTCAAATTTCAGCAAACAGAATTCAGTTTTAAGTTTGAATGTCACATGCACTAGTACAGTGAAATGTATTTATTGCAAGCTCCAAACCCAACAATGCAGTAATCAATATCAATGTAATACAAAAAATAACATAAGGTAGAACAAAAACACCTAAGAAATAAAAATAAGAAAGTAAGAATCTGTATACAGTGTAACTTCCCATATCATTTACAATGTTCAGGGATACTTGAGTGATAGAGGCAGATACAGTGGCTTGTTAAAATGATACAACCCCCTTGGCATTTTTCCTATTTTATTATTTATATGATTTTTTTGGGGGGTTGTATCATTTCATTTACACAACATGCCTACCACTGTCACGATCGTTAGAGTGAGTGGACCAAGGCGCAGCGTGATGAGCGAACATACTTATATTTATTAAATAAAACCACGATAAACAACAAACGAAACGTGAAGTCCTTGGCTACAACATAAACCATACGGAACAAGATCCCACAACTACTGGCCAACATAGAAACAGAACAACTAGAATATTAACATAGAACACAAACACATAGAATATACACACCCTGGCTCAACATATAGAGTCCCCAGAGCCAGGGTGTGACAGCTACCCCCCAAAGGCGCGGACTGCGACCACGCCTAAACATAAACAAACCAGGGGAGGGCTGGGTGGGCATTCCTCCTCGGAGGCGGTTCCGGCTCGGGCTTGACCACCATCCTTCAACCATCCCCCCGTGGCGCCCTGGTCCGGTCTGGCCCCGCTGGCTGGAGCTGGACTGGACATCGTAGAAGCGGATTGCTTAGGCTCCGGTGTGGAGCAGCTGACCGGTACCTGACCAGGCACCGGTGACCCAGGCACGGGTTGTGCCGGACTGACGACGCGCACCCCTGGCTTGGTGCGTGGAGCAGGAACGGGCCGGACCGGGCTGGACGATGCGCACCCCTGGCTTGGGTGCGTGGAGCAGCAACGGGCCGGACCGGGCTGACGATGCGCACTCCGGCTTGGTGCGTGGAGCAGGAACGGGCCGGACCGGCTGACGATGCGCACCCTGGCTTGGTGCGTGGAGCAGCAACGGGCCGGACCGGGCTGACGATGCGCACCCTGGCTTGGTGCGTGGAGCAGGAACGGGCCGTACCGGGCTGACGACTCGCACCGTAGGCTTGGTGCGGGGAGCAGGAACAGGCCGGGGCGGGCTGGCGACGCACACCATTAGCTTGGTGCGGGGGGCAGGAACAGGCCGGGCCGGGCTGGCGACGCGCACCTTAGGCTTGGTGCGAAGGGCAGGAACAGGCCGGGCCGGGCTGGCGACGCGCACCATTAGCTTGGTGCGGGGTGCTCGCACAGGACGTACCGGACTGTGCCGGACCACTCGCGGCACAGTACGCAGCTCCGCATACCCCGGAAACTGCCCAGTCTCACGCTGCCATGCCTGAGTACGGGAGTTGGCTCTGCTCCCTCTAGGCTCTGCCAACCTCCCTTCCGGCCCCCAAACCCGGTGGCCTCCTCTCCTAATCTCCCA
The DNA here is from genome assembly GCF_020615455.1 of Coregonus clupeaformis. Lineage (NCBI taxonomy): Eukaryota > Metazoa > Chordata > Actinopteri > Salmoniformes > Salmonidae > Coregonus > Coregonus clupeaformis. Next base: position 395,543 of record NW_025533660.1, read on the forward strand.
ATTCGCCCTGTGGCAGCCTCCTGCTGCCCAGTCGCCCATGCCGTGTGCCCCCCTAAAAATGTTTGGGGTTGCCTCTCGTCCGTCCGACGACGACACTGTTGACGCCGTTGCTCCTCTCTCGCCAGGGCCTTAACCTTAGCCCATGGCCCTTTTCCCCCGAGCATGTCCTCCCAGGACCACAATTGGCCCACCTGGGCCATCGCCAACCTCTCCAGCTCCTTACCCGGCGCTTCCTCCCATGTCCAGGCTGCCTGCTCCTGGACACGCTGCTTGGTCCTGGTATGGTGGGATCTTCTGTCACGATCGTTAGAGTGAGTGGACCAAGGCGCAGCGTGATGAGCGAACATACTTATATTTATTAAATGAAACCACGATAAACAACAAACGAGTAACGAAACGTGAAGTCCTTGGCTACAACATAAACCATACGGAACAAGATCCCACAACTACTGTGGGAAAACAGCCTGTTTAAATGTGGTTCCCAATAAGAGACAACCAGCAACAGCTGACACTCGTTGCCTCTGATTGAGAACCACTCTGGCCAACATAGAAACAGAACAACTAGAATATTAACATAGAACACAAACACATAGAATATACACACCCTGGCTCAACATATAGAGTCCCCAGAGCCAGGGTGTGACAACCACTTTGAAGATGCAAAATATTTTTTGGGTGAAACAAACAAGAAATAAGACAAAAAAAAACAGAAAACTTCAGGATGCATAACTATTCAATCCCCCAAAGTCAATACTTTGTAGAGCCACCTTTTGCAGCAATTACAGCTGCAAGTCTCTTGGGGTATGTCTCTATAAGCTTGCACATCTAGCCAATGGGATTTTTGCCCATTCTTCAAGGCAAAAATGCTCCAGCTCCTTCAAGTTGGATGGGTTCCGCTGGTGTACAGCAATCTTTAAGTCATACCACAGATTCTCAATTGGATTGAGGTCTGGGCTTTGACTAGGCCATTCCAAGACATTTAAATGTTTCTCCTTAAACCAATCGAGTGTTGCTTTAGCAGTATGCTTAGGGTCATTGTCCTGCTGGAAGGTGAACCTCCATCCCAGACTCAAATCTCTGGAAGACTGAAACAGGTTTCCCTCAAGAATGTCCCTGTATTTAGCGCCATCCATCATTCCTTATATTCTGACCAGTTTCCCAGTCCCTGCCCATGAAAAACATCCCCACAGCATGATGCTGCCACCACCATGCTTCACTGTGGGGATGGTGTTCTCGGGTTGATGAGAGGTGTTGGGTTTGCGCCAGACATAGTGTTTTCCTTGATGGCCAATTTTAGTCTCATCTGAACATACTACCTTCTTCCATATGTTTGGGTAGTCTCCCACATGCCTTTTGGCGAACACCAAACATATTTGCTTATTTTTTTCTTTAAACAATGGCTTTTTTCTGGCCACTCTACCGTAAAGCCCAGCTCTGTGGAGTGTACGGCTTAAAGTGGTCCTATGGAGAGATACTCCAATCTCTGTTGTGGAGCTTTGCAGCTCCTTCAGGGTTATCTTTGGTCTCTTTGTTACCTCTCTGATTAATGCTCTCCTTGCCTGGTCCGTGTGTTTTGGTGGGCGGCCCTCTCTTGGGAGGTTTGTTGTGGTGCCATATTCTTTCAAATGTTTTTATAGTGGATTTAATGGTGCTCCGTGGGATGTTCTAAGTTTCTGATATTTTTTTATAACCCAACCCTGATCTGTACTTCTCCACAACTTTGTCCCGACCTGTTTGGTGAGCTCCTTGCCGCTTGCTTGGTGGTGGCCCTTGCTTAGTGGTATTGCATCATGTGACAGATCATATGACACTTAGATTGCACACAGGTGGACTTTATTTAACTAACTATGTGACTTCTGAAGGTAATTGGTTGCACCAGATCTTATTTAGGGGCTTCATATCAAACCACTTTTCCGTTATTTATTTATTTGAATTTTTTGAAACTAGTGGAACGGGGCACGGGCCGTGCCGGACTGGGAACATGCACCACTGGCTTGTTGCAAGGAGCAGGCACGGCCGGGCCGGACTGGGAACACGCACCACTCGTCTGGTGCGAGGAGCAGCAACAGGCCGGGCCGGACTGGGGACACGCACCACTGGTCTAGTGCGAGGAGCAGGCACGGGCCGTACCGGACTGGAACACGCACCACTGGCTTGGTGCGAGGTTCAGGCACGGGCCGGGCCGGGCCGAACTGGAGACACGCACCACTGGCCTGGTGCGGGGAGCAGGTACCGGGCGTGCGGACTGGAGACACGCACCACTGGTTTGGTGCGGGGAGCAGGCACGGGCCGTACCGGACTGGGAACATGCACCACTGGCTTGGTGCGAGGAGCAGGCACGAGGCGTACCGGACTGGGAACCGGCGCTGGAGGTCTACGACTGTACCAGTCCTTTACTCTCCGCGCCCAGTCCTCCTCCAGTGAGGACTCCTCCTTGAGCCCCCACGAGTGCAGTGGTCGGGGCTCTTCTCTATCGATCCCCTACCACCCTTTTAGCCCCCCAAAAAAAATTTATTGAGGCTGTCTCTCGGGCTTCCTCCTCGGCCGGCGCCTTCTGTGTTCCTCTCCTGCCTGGGCCTCCTCCTTCACCCAGGGTCGTTTACCTGCCAAAATCTCCTCCCATGTCCAAAAACTCTTCCCCACCTGTGTCCAGGGTGTCTGCTGCTCCTGGGTACGCTGCTTGGTCCGTTGTTGGTGGGATCTTCTGTCACGATCGTTGAGAGACGGGTCAGACCAAGGTGCAGCGTGAAAAGCGTAGATGTTTATTTAACTAAATAAACATAAACAAAACAAGAAACAACGTAACGTGAAGTCCTCAGGCTATAAACATACAAGCCTAACACGGAACAAGATCCCACAACTAAGGTAGGCAAACAGGCTACTTAAGTATGATCCCCAATCAGAGACAACGAGCGACAGCTGTCTCTGATTGGGAATCAGCACCCGCCAAACATAGACACACAACCTAGAACTGCAATATAGAAAATATAACATAGAAACTCACGCCCTGACCAAACCAACGGCCAGGGCATGACATACCCAAGAAGACTCGAGGCTGTAATCGCTGCCAAAGGTGCTTCAACAAAGTACTGAGTAAAGGGTCTGAATACTTATGTAAATGTTATATTTCCGTTAATATTTTTTTGTACATTTGCAAACATTTTTACTAACTGGTTTTTACTTTGTCATTATGGGGTTTTGTGTGTAGATTGATGACATTTAAAAATATATATATATTTTAGATTAAGGATGTAATGTAACAAAATGTGGAAAAGGTGTAGGGGTCTGAATAGTTTCCGAACGCACTGTATATTTAACCATTCAGACACTACAGACGTTTTTGTGAAAAGACAGACTGTCGGGATGTCTCATGGTCTGACAAACACCGCTCTAGCTCTGCCACCTTTCACCACAGATGCGAAAGTCAGACATGGGCAGATGTGGCGGATTGAGACGCATCCAATACAAACGGACAGCTTTTGATGGGGATTTATTTGTTATGTAACTTAGATTGACACACCGGTGCTTCAATTGAATCTAGTGTTTTGTAAAGGTTAAACCATTCATAATGATGCTGACTACATAAAAATTATTAAAGGTTAAAACATTCCTAATGATGCAGACTAAATAACAACTATTTTGTGTCAGTTGAAAATGAAAATATTATAAACCTCATTGTAAGACATTATAAAGGATCATACATGTTTATAACAAGTTATAAAGCATGGTACCTGCAGGATTTAGGAAAAATTTTACCCACAAATGTAAAGGTGAATTAAACCACTTTATAATATACTGTATAATAGTTTACAAAACAGTTAACCGATGGTAAAAATATTCTAAAATATTTGAAGAAATAATAGAAATGTGCATTATCAACATCTGCATGTGTTGCTATCCTCATAGAGCAGTTGTGTGGTACTGGTGGGAAGTGTTTGTTGTGGTGTGTATCACTGTGACTATACAGTTATGGTTGGGGTCTATTGGAGGGTCACAGTAATATTATGTCATACAAAACCCCTTTGCTCCTGTGTGGACACATTAACACTGAACAGGTCAAATAAACACCCCCACGACATTGTAACCCTAATGAATCCTCACCATAAACATGATTTTGGCCATAGCCATGATATTGGGTTTTATACTGCAACATCAATCAATCAATTTTCAATCAATTTTATTTTATATAGCCCTTCTTACATCAGCTAATATCTCGAAGTGCTGTACAGAAACCCAGCCTAAAACCCCAAACAGCTAGTAATGCAGGTGTAGAAGCACGGTGGCTAGGGAAAACTCCTAGAAAGGCGAAAGCCTAGGGAAGAAACCTAGAGAGGAACCAGGCTATGAGGGGTGGCCAGTCCTCTTCTGGCTGTGCCGGGTGGAGATTATAACAGAACCATGCCAAGATGTTCAAAAATGTTCATAAGTGACAAGCATGGTCAAATAATAATCAGGAATAAATCTCAGTTGGCTTTTCATAGCCGATCATTAAGAGTTGAAAACAGCAGGTCTGGGACAGGTAGGGGTTCCATAACCGCAGGCAGAACAGTTGAAACTGGAATAGCAGCAAGGCCAGGCGGACTGGGGACAGCAAGGTGTCATCATGCCCGGTAGTCCTGACGTATGGTCCTAGGGCTCAGGTTCTCAGAGAGAAAGAGAGAACGAGAGAATTAGAGAGAGCATACTTAAATTCACACAGGACACTGGATAAGACAGGAGAAGTACTCCAGGTATAACCAACTAACCCCAGCCCCCCGACACATAAACTACTGCAGCATAAATACTGGAGGCTGAGACAGGAGCGGTCCGGAGACACTGTGGCCCCATCCGAAGAAACCCCGGACAGGGCCAAACAGGAAGGATATAACCCCACCCACTCCGCCAAAGCACAGCCCCCGCACCACTAGAGGGATATCCCCAACCACCAACTTACAATCCTGAGACAAGGCCGAGTATAGCCCACAGAGGTCTCCACCACAGCACAAACCAAGGGGGGTTCCATATATTTGCAAACGACTGTCACAAACTGACAATGGCACGAACACTGAAGATTAATCCAACAACTCATAGATGAATATTATACTGTAAGAATTTTTAGTATTGTTGTATTATATTGTATAATCCTTGGTTTTATGTCTCTTATACCTCACTGAGAGCAGACAGAGTCATACGCAATCCCTACGGAGATGTGAAGGATGTGTTTTTGTATGTGTAAAATATGACTGTTCTCAGATTTTTAATTGGTAGATTTTAGATGTGTATGAATTATTATCTTTATTATTATTATTATTATTATTATTATTTTATTTTATTTTTTTTGGGGGGGGGAATGCTATATATCTATTGTTTAGCTGGAATGACATTTTCGTATCCTATATATTTGACTGTGATATGGTTATCTGACCTAGCTATCTTAAAATGAATGCTCTTACTGTAAGTCGATCTCTGGATAAGAGCATCTGCTAAATGACCAAAATGTCAAATGTAAATGTTAATTTTGTCAAATGTAAATGTTTTACATACAGATCTCATTACTGTATTGAATTATTTTTTTAAACTTTCTTTTAAATGGCAATGTAAAAAACGTATCATTTGAACAGTTCTTTATTAAAAATGTAGTAGCAATACTATTTATTTCCATGATTGAAAAAAAAAATGGAAGTGGTATGGATATATTTATGAAATTTTTTGCATATGGGGAGGAACGGGAGAAGAGCTGTCAACCTTTATGGCATTACTCAATGACATAGACCCTAATCTAAAATGTACTATTGAATGTGACACTAAACGTGTTCATTACCTCGATATGTGGATTGAAATCCAACGGAGCCCTGTTTAAAGCTCTGTACAGAAAATAAACAGACAGAAATACTCTATTACGGGGAAGCTTCCACCCTGAGCCATTAAAAATAGGACTTCCAAGAAGCCAGTTTTTCAGACTGCGCCATATATGCCACTCCAGAGAGGACTATCTAGAAAAATCAGCGGAGATGCGTAATAGATTTCTATGAGGCTACTCTCCACAATGTGTGGATGAAGCTCTTAATCTGGCATTAGGGAAAACATGAGATGAACCGCTACAAAACAGACCCACTAGAGCGAAAGAACACTCTGTAATGTTCACCACCACATATACTTTGAACTCGCGCAAAGTGGGAGACGCTGTCAAGAAACACTGGCATGTTTTATCATCGGACCCAGCTTTTCCAGCTGAATTTATGAACCCACCACTTATTGTATATAGGAGAGGTCGCAATTTACGTGACAAATTGGTCCATGCCAACTGCCAGCCACAAAATAAAATGAGCCATGTTATCTTCCGCCCTCTTCTTAACGGTAGCTATAAATGCAGAGGCTGTGCACAGCGCTGCATTATGATTAAGTGCCAATATTTCTCCCACCCACATACAGAAAAACGGTTCCAAATAAATGACATTATTACGTGCTCCACCACCCATGTCATCTACATGATTAAATGCCCATGTGGGCTGTGTTATGCTGGTAAAACCTCTCGTTCTCTCAAACAGAGAATTAGTGAACATAAAAGTTCAATCAGGAGAAACGACAGGGATGATCCAGTCGCAGTACATTTTAATGACCAAAAACAAAAACATTTAATTATGCCCATGCATGTTATGTTGTAACTGTGAACATGAACTAATGCCACCACTTCAGCCTACTCTGACGTTTTTTCTTTCTCTGTACCCAATGATTTATGAAAACTTACTTGATAGGTGATGTCCTCATTGTGGTTTTACAGACATGTTTAATAAGTCTTATGTACACACTTTATTAGAATACCTATGAAATGCACATTGTTATATTTGGTAAAACGTGTTTATTTTCCCTCGAATCCAACCCCGTTCGTTGCATTGAACGGATGTGTGTAGAGCAATGTCTACACAAGGGTGCAAATTAAAAACACTCACAAAAGCTCTGATGAAGGCCTTGAGGCCAATACATAAAGCTGAATAAAGAGCAGTGATACTAGCAAGAGCAGTGTGTGGGTTTCTTCTTGTTTCTCTACAGTTATTTATAAAAATAGTTATTTGTTTCATTTGACTGTGTAAAAACTAGCAGTACTACTTATTTATCTGAGAGTCAGGCGAATATATATAGCGTTTTGCAAAAAAACATGATTATTTGTCTTTCTGAAATGAAACCATCAAGTGCTAGATATGAAACAAAAACATGAATGTCATTGAACAACACACAATCTCTGTCATAATTTCTTTAAACAATAAAAGCTAATTTACCAATATTTCTGAAAATGAATGTATAGAGTTTTGGAATGAAACTTTTCAAATATACTTTTAGATACCAGATTAAAGTAATTAATGTAAACTAAAATCAGTGATGGACCAAGGAGAGATCCTTGAGAAACACCTAAAATGTAATTATTATTTTCTGACACAGCTGTTCTGTGATGACTAAAACAATGGAAGCGATAATAGTAATAATATACTGTACTGTAAAGAAATTGATCATCCGAAGTTGACTACATTTTGTATTTCATTTTGACCGTTCATAATGCAGGTCAACACAGTTAATAACAGTCTTATCCTTTTATACCAACTCTATATGCAAAGGAGCCTAACACACAACCTATCTCTCTGAATAAAAAGTGGACTGTCTGTCTCAGAGTCAGTTGGAGTAGAGAAGAGCTCCCACCAGTTCAGCTTCAGCACAAACCATGTTCCCTACATCTCTGCTGCTGCTCCTGCTGGCAGTTGCCTCCCGTGAGTCTCTTGGGATTTGGGGGAAGGAATGGGTTGATGTTTAATAAAATACATTGAGAAAATATATTTTTAACAATAGCCTTAACACTCATTCTAATTACCATATGACTAATTATGTGTTTTTTTCCCCATAGATGTGTACTGTGGTGGTCTTGAACTCAGCCAGCCAAGTTTAATGGTTGTAAAACCTGGAGAGTCTCTGAGCATCACCTGTAAGGTCTCTGGGTATTCTGTTAGTGATAGCAGCGTAAGCTTTGCCACAGGTTGGGTTCGAAAGCTTACAGGGAAAGCAATGGAGTGGATTTCCCATATATGGGATAATGGAGATATCTACAAAAATGATGCACTGAAAAACAAGTTCAGCATTTCAAGAGATGCCTCCAGCAACTCTGTGTCTTTACAAGGGCAGAGCCTGCAACCTGAAGACACAGCTGTGTATTACTGTGCTCGCTACCCTCCACAGTGATACAAACCAGCACCAGACCTGTACAAATACCCATGTACCCAAGGGAGAATGGTGCAAGCACAACACCAAGATATCAAGATATTTGAGATTAATGCTCAGTTTCAAAAACTGTTAAATTATAATTTGATAAGTTAACCTCACAAAAATCGTTAGCATTAAAGAAATGTAAACCCAAATTAAAATGCTGAACGTATGTTCCCGCGTTGCTGATCTTCAACACATCATACTAAAGCCATTATATATAGTCAAAACATCATACTAAAGCCATTATATATAGTCAACACGTCATAGTAAAGCCATTATATATAGTCAACACATCATAATAAAGCCATTATATATAGTCAACACATCATACTAAAGCCATTATATATAGTCAACACATCATACTAAAGCCATTATATATAGTCAACACATCATACTAAAGCCATTATATATAGTCAACACATCATACTAAAGCCATTATATATAGTCAACACATCATAATAAAGCCATTATATATAGTCAACACATCATAATAATTCCCTTATATATAGTCAACACATCATACTAAAGCCATTATATATAGTCAACACGTCTCATCAGTAAAATCTGAACTACAGAGAGTAGAATAAAGGACAGGGAGAAGAGAATCAAGGAATAGAATAGAAGATCTCTCCCTGTCAGGATATTTAAACCTCTAGAGGGCGGTCTATGCAAAGTCTCCCTCCCCTTCATCCCTTTATAATCAGACACTGAGCTCTGGCTTCTCATTATAGGCAGCTTGGACTGATATTACAACATTACAAGTCCTGTATTAACTAATACTGAACAATGGAGCTTATGACTGTCTGGAGTTTAGTTCTCATAGTGATGTCCATACACAGTAAGTAAAGCATTACATGGTGACTGAAGAATGTGTGAGTATCATGGTAAAACTCAAAATGTCTGTTAATACCAGATATTCAACTGAGCGTCAACATTTTTGTTTTGCAGGTGTTTTCTGTGATGAGATGGATCATTAACCTTCTCAGGTGAAAAGACCTGGAGACACTGTTAAATTGTCATGTAAAATCTCTGGGTTTGATATGACAAGCTACTACATGAACTGGATAAGGCAGAAACCAGGCAGAACTCTGGAGTGGATTGGGAGAGTTGACTCTGGTTCAACAGATGATCCAGACTACTCAGACTCCCTGAAAGGCCAGTTCACCCTGACTGAGGACGTCTCCACAAGCACACAGTTCTTAATGGCCAAGAGTCTGAGAGCAGAGGACTCTGCTGTTTATTATTGTGCTCGAGAGACACACTGATTGAAGCTGGTGAATCAGCTGTACAGAAACCCACACCCCACCTAACAACATGGCTAGCTGGTGTACTACTTCCTCTCTTTGTGTTGTGGTGTCGAGAAACCTATGCTAATTATGCTGTGAGAACAAGGAAATCCGCTGACACTGTCCTCGATTATAATTATTTATTACAGTTGAAGATCTCAGCGCCAATTTACAGACATCTGCAGACATCTGGGGAATAACCTGACCCAAACTCAAAATATGTTATTCTCCCCGTCCTTTGTCCCAAACCATAGTATATATCCTATGTAACCTGATATGGGTGTTTTCCCCTACAGACCAATCCCAGGACTCCACCTAACAGACTTCCTCTGCTTTAGGGTGCCCCTCTAGAACTACTCCCCCGATGCTTCCCTTAAGCTGAGTCAACATCCTCTAAAACCATTTGCAACCATTAGCAAAGTCATGAATTGTTCAGATACCACATTTCCCCCCTTCGAGACTAACTAAGTCTCGAAAACAAAAAGAATAGGATTATGACAAATAACAATTTCTCTCTTATTGAGTAACTTTAACAATAAACCAAATTTTATGGAGAGTAAACACCTTTTTCTATGGAGTGTAAATACATTTCTATGAAATATGAACAAATCTTTATGGAGTGTAAATAAATGTATATGAAATATGAACAAATCTTTATGGAGTGTGAATACATTTCTATTAAATATGAACAAATCTTTATGGAGTGTGAGAGCGAAAAACCTGTCTGGCAGCTTTCTTTCCAAATATCCATCAATCAATCAAGACAGTAAAATTCTCTCACGGCCCCTCTGCCCCAGGCAACCACTTAAGTACTCCAGATCAATTCATACATCTTTATCAATGCATTTTAAACTATGATGTAATTAAATACACATGAAAGCCTCAGCAAACAAAATACAATCAAATTTGTCCACATTCAGGCTGGTCGACCCATCGGACCCTCCTGTGGATTCTCTCTATCCCTGCCTAGACCCAATATCCCTAAGCATCCACGAAATAAACAAAACCCTCTGAGATCCCCACATATACCCAATAACAGCAAATATCATTCTTCAAAAATTAATACAGAAAGAATATGACACAAATTATGTATTACACATGCAAATATGTCTATATATCATTGCAGACACTGGAATGTAGTCCACTACACTTCATCTCCTCAGCAGTGTCGACTTCCAATGCAACTTCGATGATGGAATCTGAACATTTCCACACTTTCCTTGTTCCACTTCCTCCAGTCCATTCATATTGTCCCTTCATATTGTCCCCTCTATACATTCCCCCATATGCTTCTGGAAGAAAAGAAAAGACCAAACAGTATCTTTTGCAAAACAACACATTCAAATTAAAACATCAATATCAACTAAAAATATAAAAATGAATCACATTCCATTTCCCCCTTTGATTCATCACAAAATACTAAAATCACACTAATATTTAAAAACGTGAAAAATTGATATCTATCCATCAATACTCCTTTGAGTCTTGACAAAAGGTTAAACCCTCTTATCGTTTCATTTGCAAACCCCTTCAAAGTATAGGTAATATTATCTATGTTATCTTCCCAAATTTTACACCATACCATGGTATAAGTCCCCACTTCTCTCCTAGGCTTATCCTCCAATGGTAGGCTTCCAGACTATGACATTTCTCTCTTTCAGAATCAGATGTATCTCTTTCCCCTGCTTCCCCTCTTTTAATTGTAAAAACCTCATATGGAAGCTTCAACTTCAACATGTAACAACATCCTTTCCATCCATAGGGTAAGAATATATTCTTTCTCACCACAAACCCCAGATGTTTCTAAAATTCCCCAATCGTCACATTACCATGCAAAAACTTCTCTCACCCTCAAAGTCATTCTCTTCTTACTAAATGAAACATCAAAAGTTACATTATATTTCTCATTACTAACCTTATGTTCATGCTTACCCCAAAGGCTTCATATAATCATCACCATCTGATATTCCCCTAAACATCCCCTTTCCATCATATGTTTTATTTTTAAAAAAAACAGCTTTTAGCCCTCACGGGTTTCCCTCCAATGCTTCATGAAGCGCTGTTAACTGATTTTCCTTCCTATCTAACAAATTCACATAGGTTAATTCATTTAACCAATAACACTTAAACCTAGGCCTAAACAAATGCTTCCACAACTACATTATTGTATCTGTTAATGATTGTTGCTGATACAACAGCCATGATAAAGCATAAGATTTACACATACTTGATAGAGGTTGAGCTACCTTCTCTAAGATTCAACCCCATGTTCCTTGTGCGGGAATTCTCAACAGACATGGACCCTCAAGATTCCTCACTGATCTTACAGAATGAGGTAACTTCTTGAACTAAAGATTCCTACCTGCCCATCCATCTTTAATTTCCAAACAGAAGAATCAAATCCATATGCCTTCGATTTAGTTTCTCTCTTCCCTAACTAGCAGTATTGATCAGATATATCTTCTTGTCTTCCATTAAAATCAAACAACTCATCCTGTACCTCCATGATAGTATTCTCCCTTATCTTCCCTCTAACATTACTCAAAATAAGTTAGCAATCACTCATAACCCTCTTCCACTTCATATCGTTGTACAAAATATACTTCCTTTCACTAGGTGAAACAGCTTCTACTTCTTATCCTCATAACAACTCTTCTTCTCCATAATTATCTCTCCACATGAGAGGAATGTCACCTCTACACATTCCTTCTCCCACATCTACAAGGAAGATGAGCTGTACCACCCATCCTAACCCTAACGACAGTCTTTTCCTCTAAAATTGGTGCTGGAGCGATTGGCTCCATTGTAATCAAATGTGATATATTTATAGCTTTAATAACTGTCAATGTTGAAAGAGTTGAATTGCTTCTCACTGTTGTTTTAATAGGCTGAAGTGTTGATGTCATTGTTGTTGATTCATTCATTCAACCTAAAGCTTTGAACTCTTTACTTGTATTTCCATCTATCACCACTAGTGTCACTACATTAACTCTCAGTCCCAACTCTAATCCCTCACTTTCAAACTGTTGATTATAAAAAATACATTTACAATCACCTTGATCTTCCTGTTGGGAATTGTAAATAGAGACTACAATCACCCTCAATCTTCATTCTTCTCTTATCATTCAGCAACGCATACATTCTCAATGCAACTGCTCCTAACAAATCTAAACTCCTGCCATATCTATCTTCCGACTGAACTCTAAATTTCCCCTTCACCACTGTTCTCTCTCTCTCTTACTAACATTGAAGCTTAGCTGACTGTCCTAGAGTTCCTTCAACCCTAGTTTTCTTAACTTTTTAGTCTGACTTTTTCCTTAATTTTTCAAAAACCATTTCACTGATTTATCCACAAATTCCTTTCCCACTAATTTTAGGATATTTGATCCGGAAGTCCCCACCTGCTTATGACTTCTTTACACAAAAACTTGGCAAACGATTGAGCATCTTTTAGCCTAGTTTGACATCTTATGCACCTCTTGGTGTAGGAATGTAACCAAGAATAACAGTCACCCCCTGTAAACATCCTTTTTCAGACAGATTGTCCACCTGCCTATGACATAGTCAATCTGTTCAAGCAAATATGGTTCCTAAAAACCCTACTCCTTTGTAATCTTTCTCCTAACCTCCCCCTTGCAACATTAGCTAACCCCTAGCTGCTCCTTGTGGTCCTAAAATAATGCAACATAAGCTGAGTTGAACTTTTTTTTAGTTGATTACTCAACCATTCCTCTGAGTTCAATCAGGCAGCATTCTTGAAATACTTCAGCTGAATTGAAATGTATATTCCAGAAGCCTCTCATCTGGCATATTTTCCCCCTTAATTTCTTCCATATCTTAGCCTGCTTCAAAAATCTTCACTAAGATTTCCAATCCAGAATACTATAGACAAATCCATCTCTGTCATCATCAACAATTGGTAAACCTTTTCCTTTTGCACTTCTACCAGACAGCCGTCTGGTGTACATCTTATTGTACAGTTCAACTTACACAATGCATCTCTTCCCAACAATGCAATAGGTATACAGTGGGGGAAAAAAGTATTTAGTCAGCCACCAATTGTGCAAGTTCTCCCACTTAAAAAGATGAGAGAGGCCTGTAATTTTCATCATAGGTACACGTCAACTATGACAGACAAATTGAGAAAAAAATATCCAGAAAATCACATTGTAGGATTTTTAATGAATGTTTTTGCAAATTATGGTGGAAAATAATTATTTGGTCACCTACAAACAAGCAAGATATCTGGCTCTCACAGACCTGTAACTTCTTCTTTAAGAGGCTCCTCTGTCCTCCACTCGTTACCTGTATTAATGGCACCTGTTTGAACTTGTTATCAGTATAAAAGACACCTGTCCACAACCTCAAACAGTCACACTCCAAACTCCACTATGGCCAAGACCAAAGAGCTGTCAAAGGACACCAGAAACAAAATTGTAGACCTGCACCAGGCTGGGAAGACTGAATCTGCAATAGGTAAGCAGCTTGGTTTGAAGAAATCAACTGTGCGAGCAATTATGAGGAAATGGAAGACATACAAGACCACTGATAATCTCCCTCGATCTGGGGCTCCACGCAAGATCTCACCCGTGGGGTCAAAATGATCACAAGAACGGTGAGCAAAAATCCCAGAACCACACGGGCGGACCTAGTGAATGACCTGCAGAGAGCTGGGACCAAAGTAAAAAAGCCTACCATCAGTAACACACTACGCCGCCAGGGACACAAATCCTGCAGTGCCAGACGTGTCCCCCTGCTTAAGCCAGTACATGTCCAGTCCCGTCTGAAGTTTGCTAGAGTGCATTTGGATGATCCAGAAGAGGATTGGGAGAATGTCATATGGTCAGATGAAACCAAAATAGAACTTTTTTGGTAAAAACTCAACTCGTCATGTTTGGAGGACAAAGAATGCTGAGTTGCATCCAAAGAACACCATACCTACTGTGAAGCATGGGGTGGAAACATCATGCTTTGGGGATGTTTTTCTGCAAAGGGACCAGGACGACTGATCCGTGTAAAGGAAAGAATGAATGGGGCCATGTATCGTGAGATTTTGAGTGAAAACCTCCTTCCATCAGCAAGGGCATTGAAGATGAAACGTGGCTGGGTCTTTCAGCATGACAATGATCCCAAACACACCGCCCGGGCAACGAAGGAGTGGCTTTGTAAGAAGCATTTCAAGGTCCCGGAGTAGCCTAGCCAGTCTCCAGATCTCAACCCCATAGAAAATCTTTGGAGGGAGTTGAAAGTCCGTGTTGCCCAGTGACAGCCCCAAAACATCACTGCTCTAGAGGAGATCTGCATGGAGGAATGGGCCAAAATACCAGCAACAGTGTGTGAAAACCTTGTGAAGACTTACAGAAAACGTTTGACCTGTGTCATTGCCAACAAAGGGTATATAACAAAGTATTGAGAAACTTTTGTTATTGACCAAATACTTATTTTCCACCATAATTTGCAAATAAATTCATAAAAAATCCTACAATGTGATTTTCTGGATATTTATTTCTCATTTTGTCTGTCATAGTTGACGTGTACCTATGATGAAAATTACAGGCCTCTCATCTTTTTAAGTGGGAGAACTTGCACAATTGGTGGCTGACTAAATACTTTTTTCCCCACTGTACGTTCTGATACCAGTATGGGTATTGTAATTTTCAAATTTTCATAGCAGAGCTCAATTGGTTCCTTAAGAGTAATCAACTGTTTCACTCCCTCAAATCCCTATCCTAATTAGTTGATGTGACATAGTGAGATGTGTAACCTCTTCAGGCTGAACACAGATAAAAGCCGTTCCACTATCCATCATCACTTCCCATGGTCAGTTGTTTATTTTCACCTCAATTGTTGGATCTTTTTCCCCTAACTGGTGCTACCAGCTGACACCCCCCTTTCGGATCTTCTAGGCACCTCTAGAATCCTTGCTCCTTGCCCCTATAAGTGTTCACCTGTCCTCCAGATGATCTTCACTTGCTCCTGTATCTTCCTCTGAAATTCCCTCTTGTGTTTCCTTCTGGCCCATTGCACTCACAGCCAAAGTCACCAACCTGTCCACAATCATAACACACTTCTCAAGATTGCTGGAAGTATGGCTTAAATCTTCCTCCTCTTCCTCTTTCTCTTTCTAAGCCTTCTCGTCCTCTTCCTCTCCAATTCTGTGTCAGCCCAGAGACTGGCTATGGATATGAAACAACTGGTACCACTAGTTGTCGCTGGTACAATTGCATTTGACCTGGTTCGGTTGAAGCTGTAGCAGTCATTGTTGATTTGGTGCACACTGATTCTTCATAACCAAAGCTTATTTCTTTCTCCTTCTTATTCTCCCCCAGTTGTATTTCATCAAGTTTTCTGAGAGTTTCTTGGTCCTGTTCTTTCTAGTTGTGTTCCTTTAACCTCTACAGATCCACTTGATGGGCTATATAATCTCTATAGACACCTTTTGTCATGCTTCCAAGTCCAACCACCTCTGCCAGTTTGTTCCTTACTTGTGAGGGCAGTCCCATCTGCAGTTTAGCTCACAAAATTGACTTCTCAATTTGACTCACATTGGATCATTTCCAGCAATATTTCTCCCTTGATGAACTCTTGACACATAGGCTCTCAAATTTTCTTGTTGTCCTAGTGGATCAATCAGAATGTTGTCAGGATGCACATTTGTTGGAAACGTATCTTTCAGTGCTCTCCACAGCCTATTTCTACTTGCAGCCAACAATTCAGGGTCATTCACTTCCAGTCCCCACATATCTATTAAGTCCCGCTCTCTGAAATATTTCTTCCATACCTGGAATCCCAAGGAGATTAGCCAAAAGTCTCTTAATGTCTCCTATGGCAGACTATGTTCTCACCATAATTTCTTCAAATTTTTTGAAATCCAAGGATATGCTCCATCTTGAAGAGTAGACAGCTTCTCAAGTATATCTGACATATCGGTATTCTTCAAAGGCTTATATTCTAGGTTATGTCCTCGAAATATCATCTTCTTACTGGTGCCCTCTTTCCTTTTCCTCAATTTATTATTCTTCTCCAATTCTTGGGATCCTTTTCTCAGCAGTTTTTTCTTCTCTTCAGCTTCTTGAGTTGTTCTTCCAGTTCTCTTACTTCTTCTAAATTATTCCCTTAATCCAGGCATGATACGCATCGGTCTATATCTCTTTCTATTTCTTCTGTACTAGTCATTGTAGGATAAAATCCTCCTGAACATAAAGCACCTTTAATCTCCAAATCTTCATCGCTTTCTCCATCTTCACTTTCATCAGAGATCGAATCTCTAGTATCCTTCTTCTTCCTTCAACTTCCATCACCCCTTCTTTCCTCTCTTGCCAACTTCCTTCTGATCACAGAGTCATATCCACCCATGATCTCTTCTCAATCACTCTGATCATCATCATCATCTTCTTCTTCTTCAAGTTCTATCCTCCTGAACCTCACTCCATCCTTAGTTTCCAGACATCTCTTTTTCTTCTTACTTTTGGAGTTTTGGATTAATCTTTATGGTCGTTTCTGCTACTCCTCTCTCTATTATTCAATCGCTTTCATCATGTTGATGACGTCAGGGTTAAGAATCCCTTCCACTAGCCATGGTTGTTCAATGTCAGGCCAACGTTTATTCCCTTTCCCAGATAACCTTGCAATACCATTAACTAAAGGATTACTATTTTCTACTACATCAACAGGAGTAATTACTTTCATAGTTTTGATGTCCTTTTTCCCCCTTGTAACAACTCTTTTATATTCATTTAATGTGAATTATTTTAGACTATGTAGCTTATAGTTCCCTCTTTCTTTCTTTTTCTTCCCCAAATTAATTAATTAATCTATTCATTTATTAATCAATGTACTTATTTATTCATTTTATTTTATTTTATTTTACCAAATTATTGATTAGTGGCAATCTTACCACATCCAATCAGGAAAGTAAATGAAACTAGTCAACTTCAGAGCAATCCAAAAAAGAAAGACCTCTAATCCAGCAACACTACAGCACTCACAAACCCCATTAATTACAAGCACCCAATTACCTTAATTTTACAGAATAATGTCAGTACTCAATTTCCCCACTCAACTCTAATCAATCCCACTCATGCACAAAAACTCCAAAATGCAATTCTTAATTACATCAATTGATCAGTCTGTTGCCAAGTCCTTGTCAAATTGTCATAACATTAAATTTGCTAGGCAGCCAAAATATCCTCTATGGGAAGGTACGTTTTGTGAATAGAACAGTACTAGCCTTGATTTGACTTGATCCGTTGCAGCACACTCTGTCGCATGATGCACTCGTCAGCACTTCCTCTCTCTCTCTGTCTCCTCCTTCTTATCGTCTCTCATATCACAGAAGAACAAAGAACAGACAAGAATTTAGTATTTTATGCACTCACTGGGTTATTTCAACCATTCAATATTCCTCCGTTCACATTCGCTCTAAGAAATAAGCAAACAACTTAACTCAGGAATAGTATAAATAGCTCAATAACATTTTATTTTATTTATTTAATTAATTATTTTTTAATTTTTAATCCGTCAACATATCCCTCTCATTTATCAATTCCTTAGATCTCAATAAAAATGGTTTCATCGTTAAGCAACAGCCGATTTAACAAACAGAACCCTCTATTAGTGTCTAAATCTCCCTCTCTGTCTCTGAAACTGCTCTGAGTCTGCGTCTCCCAGCAGCTCAGTGCAGGCAGGGGAGTGGCATATTTGCTCTACGTAACTCTAAACTCATAAAATCACACGTATGCGTAGTTCATTTACCAATGCGATTTCAGTGTGGAGGGAGCTCTCTCCCAGCTAAACAGAAAGTAGACAGACCAACTTTACCTCCGTTCTTTCCCCCCATATACAAACAGTAACACTTAACAGAGCTCACAAACCAACAGAAAACATAGAACACAAATCCTACTCTCTTCTACACACACACACATACAGTTTAAGAGGCTTATTTCCGTTCCTACGGACCCCTAAGCATGCTACTACCATCGCGCCATTTTTTCCCTTGTTCCTAAATTTCTGCTACCTCGAGTTCGCGGATATTCAATGAGCGGTTACATCAAACATATACTTCGTCAACTATAAGTTGAGCGGTAACTTGCTGTCACGGTATACTACGCCAGAACCCAGAAGCAGACCAGGACAAGGTACTTAGAGGAAAAGGTGAGTGTTTATTAATTGACTCCCGAGTGAGGCTGAATAATCCAGGGACAGAGCGGGTGGCGTGGATGGGTTGTTGAGGGTGCAGTGGTAGGTCCAGACATGGCTCGGCAGCCGCCGACCATCAGGCAGAGGTTGGGTGAAGGTTCCGGGTGAGAGACTGCAGACAGAACAAAACGGAGGTGAGTACACAGCAATTCAACAAGGTGCAAAACAACAAAAACTAACGCTAGAACTCAAGGCTGATACGCTGACAAACATACTGTTCATGGCTAACGATCCGGCAGGAACTGGATGTTTGGCCAGAGCCTAAGAAGGGTGATGATCAGGACCAGGTGTGCAGATTGCTGATGGGATGCAGGTGCGGAAAACAAGAGAGCTTCCCCGGAGCGTTCCCGAACCCTCGGGAAACTGGAGATCACGAACAGGAAAAACTAGTCACCAGACAGGACCCGACTCAGACTGCCGGGATCGTTACAGTACCCCCCTCCGACGAACGCCACCGGGCGGACCTCCCGGAGCGCCAGGATGGAGGCGGTAGAAATCACTGATGAGGTCAGCATCTAGGACCTGTCGCCGCGGAATCCAACTCCTCTCTTCAGGACCATACCCTCCCAGTCCACGAGATACTGGAAACCCCCGGCCCCGCCGTCTGGAATCCATGATGCGACGCACCGTGTAGGCAGGACCACCTCCGATCATCCGAGGAGGAGGAGGAGGAGGCGGAGGAGGCAACAGAGGACTGAGGAAGACAGGCTTGAGGCAGGAGACATGAAAGGTGGGATGGACTCTGAGCGTCCTCGGTAGTTTGAGTCGAACTGCCACTGGATTGATCACCTTCTCCACCACAAACGGACCAATGAACTTCGGTAACAACTTCCTAGACTCAGTCCGTAAAGGAAGATCCCGTGTGGCCAACCAGACCCTATCTCCGATGGTGTAGGTGGGAGCGGGGATCCGGCGACGATTCGCCTGGAGCTGATACCGGTCCGAAACTCTAAGGAGTGCCTTTCTGGCCCGATGCCAGGTCCGGTGGCAACGACGAATATGGGCCTGAACAGAAGGCACTGAGAGCTCCTTCTCCTGAGAAGGGAACAAGGGAGGTTGGTAGCCATACAGGCACTGGAAGGGAGACATCCCAGTGGCAGATGTAGGGGAGAGTATTGTGGGCATACTCAACCCAAGGCAACTGAGAGACCCAGGAGGTGGGGTTGGAAGAGACCAGACAGCGTAGCGTGGATTCCATCTTCTGGTTGGCTCTCTCCGCCTGACCATTGGATTGGGGGTGAAAACCAGATGTGAGACTGACTGTAGCTCCAATGGCCAAACAGAAGGACTTCCAGACAGCAGAGGTAAACTGAGGGCCACGGTCGGAAACGATATCACTGGGCAACCCGTGGACCCTGAAAACCTCCCCTAACCAGGATCTCGGACGTCTCCGAGGCAGAGGGAAGCTTGGCAATAGGCACAAAGTGGGCGAACTTGCTGAATCTGTCCACGATCGTCAGAACGACCGTGTTCCCTCAGAAGCGGGCAACCCAGTGACGAAGTCCAGGGCCAGATGCGACCATGGTCGCCGGGGAATAGGAAGGGGGTGAAGTAGTCCAGAGCTGGGCCGATTGGTACTCTTATTCTGCGCACACACTGGACAGGCAGCAACAAAACCCCGAGTATCCTCGGCCATGGCAGGCCACCAAAACGTCTGCGAAGAAACGCCATTGTCCGAGCCACGCCAGGGTGACAAGCCATCTTGCTGGCGTGGGACCATTTGAGGACAGCAGGACGAACCCGACTCAGGCACAAACAACCGACCGGGTGGACCGTTACCGGGACCGGGCTGAGTCCGAAGGGCCGCCAGCACCTCCTCCTCAATCTTCCACATAACTGCTCCCACGACGCAGTTCCGGGGGAGGATTGTCTCGGTCTTGGACCCACTCTCCTCCGTCTTGGAGAACATCCGGGACAAGGCGTCCGCCTTGCCGTTCTTAGATCCAGGTCGGAACGTCAGGGCAAACTTGAATCGTCCGAAAAACAACGCCCACCTGGCCTGACGGGGAGTTGAGACGTTTAGCCGATTGCACGTAAGCAAGATTCTTGTGGTCAGTCCAGACAATAAACGGTTGCTCCGCCCCCTCCAACCAGTGGCGCCACTCCTCCAAGGCAAGTTTCACCGCGAGAAGCTCCCGGTTACCCACATCGTAATTCCTCTCCGCAGGCGAAAGGCGACGAGAGTAGTAGGCGCAGGGATGGAGTTTACTGTCCGTGGAGCATCGCTGCGACAGGATGGCGCCAACTCCCACATCAGACGCGGTCCACTTCAACGACGAACTGACGGGCCGTGTCCGGTTGAGAGAGAATCGGTGCGTTGGTGAATCGCCTCTTCAAATCCAGAAACGCTCGATCCGCCTCCGGATTCCACTTGAAGGTCCTGATACTGGAAGTCAAGGCAGTTAACGGAGCGGCCACACGGCTGTAATCCCGGATGAATCTGCGGTAGAAATTCGCAAACCCCAAAAATCTCTGGAGCTGCAATCTCGTACGGCTGGACCCATTCCAGAACCGGCTCTAACCTTCTCCTGGTCCATCCTAATCTCTCCCCTGGAGATGATGTACCCGGAAAGGATGTCGTGTGGGCGTGAAACTCGCACTTCTCGGCCTTCACGAACAGGCGATTCTCCAACAATCGCTGCAGAACCTGCCGGACATGCTGGACGTGGTCGGAAGGTTCCTTCGAGAAGATCAGAATGTCATCCAGGTAAACAAACACAAAGAGACCGATCATATCTCTCAGGACGTCGTTCACCATACTCTGGAATACCGCTGGAGCATTGGTCAGTCCAAACGGCATCACCTGATACCGGTGACCCATCGGTGTATTGAAACCCGTCAACCACTCGTCCCCCTCTCTGATCCGGACCAGGTGATACGCATTGCGTAGGTCTAGCTTGGTGAACACCGTAGCACCCTGTAAGGAGTCGAAGGCAGAACTCATCAAGGGCAGGGGATACTTGTTCTTGATCGTGATGTCATTCAACCCCCGATAATCAATACACGGTCGAAGAGAGCCATCCTTCTTACCCACAAAGAAGAATCCTGCCCCCAGGGGGTGATGACGAGGGGCGAACGAGACCAGCAGCTAGGGACTCCTTGATGTAGGTCTCCAACGCCTCACGTTC
Source organism: Coregonus clupeaformis (assembly GCF_020615455.1). Taxonomy (NCBI): domain Eukaryota; kingdom Metazoa; phylum Chordata; class Actinopteri; order Salmoniformes; family Salmonidae; genus Coregonus; species Coregonus clupeaformis. The sequence goes on from NW_025533660.1 coordinate 417,384, forward strand.
AGGTCGGGAGATACTGTATAACCTTCCCTTGGGGTAGACAGCTCCAGGGACCAGGTTGATGGCACAATCATATGGTCGGTGGGGAGGGAGTGACAGAGCCTTCTGCTTACTGAAAACTTCCCCCCAAATCGTGATATGTCTCGGGAACCAGGGACAAATCTGGGGGTTTAGCCTCAATCACCTGACTGGGAACCGAATGGGGGCAGGCAGTCTTGAGACAGTTAGCATGACAATCAAGGCTCCAACTCGTTACCTTGCCCGTCACCCAATCGAACGTGGGATTGTGTTCCTTCAGCCAGGGGTATCCAAGGACCAGAGGAACATGGGAAGACGGCAGAATGAAGAATGAAATCATCTCAGAATGATTCCCCGACAACCGCATCTTAACCGGTTCAGTCCTCATCGTGATACGTGCCAGACTACTGCCGTTCAGAGTGGTCGCTTCAATGGCTTCCGGCAATTGCTCCTTGGAAAGCCCCAGCTGTTCCACCAACTCGGCATCAAGAAAGCTTCCATCGGCACCTGAATCGATAAAAGCGTTAAGCGCTAAGCTCTGATTCCTGTTCACAAGGGTAGCCGGGAAACGGGGTCTGACAGAGGTACTGAGAGGTTGAAACTGGCTCGCTAAAAGTCCTCCCAACTTTAGCGAGCCGGGCAGTTTGACGACCGCCGGGAACAGGTGGAGATGTAATGTCCCGAGCTACCACAGTAGAGGCAGCAGTTGGTCTGACGTCTATGTTGACGCTCCTCCTTGGTTAACCCGTGCCGCCCCACTTGCATGGGTTCAGAATCGGGAGAGAGGACCTCTCCACTAATCCATTGTGGAGGAGAATGATCGACGTGTTCTGGTCCACCACCCGACCCGACTGGGAACTGAGAAGCTGATCGATTGGACGGACCCCATTGCTTCTCCCTCCTTCGCTCTCGGACTCGATTATCCACCCGAATAGACAAGGCTACCAAGCTGTCCAGGTCACTAGGCTCCGGATAGGAGATCAACTCATCCTTGAGCTGCTCCGACAGACCCTGGTAAAAGGCCGCTTGCAGAGACTCCTCGTTCCACCCACTCTCCACAGCCAACGTCTTGAACTCGATCACGAAGTCGGCCACGCTGCGAGTTCCTTGGTGAAGCGAAAACAGGCGCCTAGCTGCGTCCCTCCCTCGGACGGAATGGTCGAAGAGCTTCCTCATCTCGGCCGTGAACCCCTGGTATGAAGCCATGCAGGGGTCTTGTCGTTCCCAAACGGCTGAAGCCCACTCAGCGCTCGACCACGCAGCAACGCAATCACAAAGGCTATCCTAGCCTTGTCTGTGGCATAAGAGTAGGGCTGTAGATCGAACACTAATCCACACTGCATAAGGAAGGAACGGCATCTTCCCAGCTCCCCCTCATATCTATCCGGCGTCGGAACCTCGGGCTCACGGAAGGACACAGCTCCCGAAGCGGCAGGCGAGATGGGGAAACCGGTAGTGGATCCTCCACCGGAAACTTGCGTTGGTTCTGGACCTCCGTCAGACCGGTAGAAAGGTTCCGAACTGACAACGCGATCTCCTGTAGTACCGTGCTATGATGGCCCAACATCTTCTCCTGATGGGTAATGGCATGGCGAACAGAGTCCAGGTCCGCTGGGTTCATTACTGGCCGGATCGTTCTGTCACGGTATACTACGCCAGAACCCAGAAGCAGACCAGGACAAGGTACTTAGAGGAAAAGGTGAGTGTTTATTAATTGACTCCCGAAGTGAGGCTGAATAATCCAGGGACAGAGCGGGTGGCGTGGATGGGTTGTTGAGGGTGCAGTGGTAGGTCCAGACATGGCTCGGCAGCCGCCGACCATCAGGCAGAGGTTGGGTGAAGGTTCCCGGGTGAGAGACTGCAGACAGAACAAAACGGAGGTGAGTACACAGCAATTCAACAAGGTGCAAAACAACAAAAACTAACGCTAGAACTCAAGGCTGATACGCTGACAAACATACTGTTCATGGCTAACGATCCGGCAGGAACTGGATGTTTGGCCAGAGCCTAAGAAGGGTGATGATCAGGACCAGGTGTGCAGATTGCTGATGGGATGCAGGTGCGGAAAACAAGAGAGCTCCCCGGAGCCTTCCCGAACCCTCGGGAAACTGGAGATCACGAACAGGAAAAACTAGTCACCAGACAGGACCCGACTCAGACTGCCGGGATCGTTACACTTGCAATCGAATGTATATACCACAAAATCCAGTCCCCGGGACTGACCCAAATTCACCTAATGTGCTTTTAGGATTTTCGGCCCATCCTAATGATCGCCTCGTTTGAGGGCTTCCATAGATTCGCGATGTTCTAATTTGTATACATTTCCTTGGCCTTATTCCTTCATTCTATTCTTCAATAGTTATATACACTCCCCCCTGTTTGCGTTGTTACCAGCGCAAACAAATTTAGAAATTTAGAACGGACTCCTATCCCACAGCAAATAACCAGCAAAGCACACACGCAAGTTCTTAACGGTGCATTCATTCAACGCACACACACAGACACACGAACTAACCAGTGCCCAAAGTAGTGAGAAAACTCACCCTTATCTGCCGGACTCTGGAGCGAGAGTCAGCTCGGGCGCCCATGAATGGAACGCTGAGAAAAGACGCAACACGACCAATACCTCGTCGCCATTATGTGGTGTCGAGAAACCGATGCTAATTATGCTGTGAGAACAAGGAAATCCACTGACACTGTCCTCGATTATAATTATTTATTACAGTTGAAGATCTCAGCGCCAATTTACAGACATCTGCAGACATCTGGAGAATAACCTGACCCAAACTCTAAATATGTTATTCTCCCCGTCCTTTGTCCCAAACCATAGTATATATCCTATGTAACCTGATATGGGTATTTTCCCCTACAGACCAATCCCAGGACTCCACCTAACAGACTTCCTCTGCTTTAGGGTGCCCCTCTAGAACTACTCCCCAGATGCTTCCCTTAAGATGAGTCAACATCCTCTAAAACCATTTGAAACCATTAGCAAAGTCATAAATTGTTCAGATACCACAGTGTCACACTAGAATAGTTATGGGTATCATTACTGTAAATAATACAACATCAATATCACAAAGCACTACACAATAAAAGACTCCAGCTTCTTACATTCAAACTACACAATCAAATGATCTCTTGCCCAGTCTGGTCAAGCTTTCTTCTTGTCACACAAACAAGTAATTAACAAACTATTCAGAACATATGAATCTGTTCCCCATTTCTGAATTCTCTATTTAATCTCTGTATTATCTTCCCACCCAGTGAGGAGGAGTCAATTCAAAACTCTGACCTCTTCCATCACTACTTATCTCACTGCAGAGTGGAGGAGAGGGACTGAAGCTCTGACTAGACTGAGGAACAGGGACACACCATAACTACTAATAGTTAATCATGACATTTAATATTGTGGTTCTACTGATGACAATAGGCTTGACAGGTGAACACTTTTAGACCGTTTATTGTTTGATAAAGAATAATCACAGAGGTTTTTCTCTAATGTTACTTTGTTTCCACAGGTGTTCAGGGTCAGACACTGACTGAGTCTGGACCAGTTGTTAAAAAGCCTGGAGATCCACACAAACTGACCTGCACAGCCTCTGGTTTGGACATGAATAGATACTGGATGGCTTGGATCAGACATACTCCTGGGAAAGGACTGGAGTGGGTTGCAACTATTACCTGTGACAGCAGTGGCACTTACTACCCCCAGTCTGTTTAGGGTCAGTAAACCATCTCCAATAGCATGAAACAGGTGTATCTCCAGATGAACAGTCTCTGCTGTTTATTATTGTGCCAGAGACACAGTGACACAGGAGGCTGCAGCCCTGTACAAAAACTGATCAAGCACTTCTCTCACTAGCAAATCAAATCAAATCAAAGCAAAGTCAAATGCGATGTGAGACAGACAAAATAAGGATCCAGCATAAATTCCAAGTTTATTCAAAGCATACCATTCCTTATCAAGCTCAACGCAGCTTAATCCACTCTTCAGGCCATTTTAGTCAGTAAACATAATCTTGATGACATCTTATTTACATTCACCTGTATATCAGTCTAATCCAATTAAGAGTTTTAATTACTGATAGCAGACTTTTACTGTTATCTAAAAAAGAGTAATGGGTCAAGCATATACTGTATCTTTGGGGACAACAATAGTTAGATTCTCACCATCTGTGCCTTTTGTGCAGTTCTCCAAAGCATCAATGATAATGATTATAATAACATACTGTAAGCAATGAGCAGAACAGAACCATTCATAATGCAAGTCATTGCATCCCATAATAGATCATTGTATTATTATTAATAGTATTATGATACATAATTGTTCTACTCAACATGTCACTGTGATTCTAGTAATTTTACTGTAGTTCTCCTTTAATCCTAAATCTCTGACTTTGATGCAAATCAATTATCCTCTTTGTATTAAAGAAGAGTTGTTTCTCTTTCACTCAGTTGGAGTAAATAAGTATTATTCCCATCAGTTCAGCTTCCTCACAAACCATGTTCCCTGCATTTCTCCTGTCTGCTGCTGGCAGCTGCCTCCTGTTTCTTTTTTAAATACATTTTACTATAACATAATCGAACTGTATAAATGTATCATGTACCTAATGTTAGACCATTTTCAAATATCTAGATTTTTCCCCCGACAGGTATGCATGGTATTGTTGACCCAGAACTCAGCAGCCAAGCTCAATGGTTGTAAAGCCAAGATAATCTTTGAGCATCACTTGTAAGGTCTCTGGGTATTCTATCAGTGATGATAGCTATACCACAGACTGGATTAGATATCCTGTAGATAAAGCTATGGAATGGTTCAGAAGGAAATTGCAAATATTATTTCAAAAGCAGGTTCAGCATCTCCAAAGATGGTTCCAACAACATAGTCACTTTAGAAGGGCAGAGAAATCAAACTGAAGACACAACTGTCTGTTACTGTGTCAGATATAATTACACACAGTGGTGTGAAGTAGGTTATGAGCAGAGTTTTAAATTAAGTGATACTATGTTTTTTCTTTGTTATTTTAGTGAAAAAGATGATGAACATCCAAATGCACCAAAGTTGCTGGAGCACCTAGTATTAAACAGAAAGGTTAAACCATTCATAATGATGCTGACTAAATAACAACTATTAAAGGTTAAACCATTCATAATGATGCTGACTAAATAATAACTATTAAAGTTTAAACCATTCGTAATTATGCTGACTTTGTAACAAATATTAATAAAGGTTAAACTGTTCATACTAATTCTGACTAAATTATTTTGAGTAAGTTGAAAATTAAAATATTATAAAGCTCATTAATAAAAAGTCTCATAGATGTTTATAACAGTTGTAAAGCATTGTACCTGCAGGATATAGGTAAAATGTTCTAATTTTAAAGAATATTTAAATCATGTTATAATATATAATATTTTAAAATATTCAAAAATATTTGAAGAAATAATAGATATGTGTGTTATTACCTATTCACAACCATCTGAATGTGTTGCTATCCTCATAGAGCAGGTGTGTGGTACTGGTGGGAGGTTTTTGTTATGGTGTGTATCACTGTGACTATATGGGGGCCACAGTGATATTACGCCGTACAAAAACCCCTTTGCTCCTGTAAGGACACATCAACACTGAACAGGTCAAATAAACACCCCCCACGACAAAGGTACCAATGTAAACCTAATGAAACCTCACCATGAACATGATTTGGCCATAGCCATGATATTGGATTTTATACTGTGACATAAATCCATAAATTTGCAAACAACTGTCACAAACTGACAATGGATACACCTTTAGTCACAAACAATAATAACAAAAATTGAAGATTAATCCACCAACTCATAGAGAATATAATACTGTAAGAATCTGTAGTAATGCTACAATGTATAGTTTTAGCCATGGTTTTATGTTTCTTATACCTGACTGAGCAGACAGTCATATGGAATCCCTATGGAGATGTGAAGGAGGTGTTTTTGTGCTGGGGTATATCACTGTGATATGGGGTGGGGTACACAGTGAAATGAGGCTGTACAAAAACCTCAGAGACAGAACTTGCATTATATCTGCCTGAGGATAGGGAAAATGGGGAGAAACCATACAATATTCTTCAAATGATCGTCTGATATTGATATAACCCCATTGTAAATTGTTTTACATTTTTTAAAGTATGTTTTGATGGAGTAAGTGATGTCATGACATGGACCTGAGCATCAGTTTTTAAAAGGTATACAAAACTGAATTCACAACGTATGTCCTTAAGAAATCAGGTGTATAATAATATTACGATATTGCGTTATATCTTCATGTCTGTTGGATTCAGTGTCATGACTTTAAAGCTGCCTATTGAGGTGCAGGGTTTTTGTACAGGCAGTGAATGGAGACATAGCACTGTGATGCTTTTGACTACTGGGGTAAAGGGACACAAGTCACCGTCTCAACAGGTAAGCAAACTTACATTTATTACATCCATCAAATGTTTAATTTTCCCATTCTATTTTCTGTGTAGAAATAACATATGTTGTCTTGTGCGTTTTTCAGATGCAAAACGTCATTGAATAGACCTGTTCATGGTCCACTAAAGAAATGGTTTACTTATTTCCTTGAAAGTCAAATAGTTCCTCAATTTCTAGGTTCTGCTGTTGTTGAATAATGCAGAAGTTTGTTTCCTAAAGTCTTATAAATAGAAAACCCTTCGTTCCTTAGAAAAAAATGACAGTCTAAGAGAAAATGATCCATATTGTGGAAATATATTGTTGACCAAGTGTGACTATGTTAGAATGTAGTATCTATTAAGATTTTTTTTTACAAACCAAATTACTTTGGTTTAGTGATGAAGTTATCAAGATTAGTTGAAACCAATTGCTGTAAAGAGGGTGGTTTTTGTATTGCTTGGCATACGCCCTTGTCACACTGTGTTCAGCTACTTTGACTATTGGGGGAAAGGGACAATGGTCACAGTATCATCAGGTAAGCCATTGTTTTGTGTCTTTTTTTACGCAGTTAAATTGCTATAGTTTGTAGATAAATCATTGTTTTATGGAGGAAAGTTAAAATTATGACTTGGATATTGTTATTAGCGTAGTCCACCTAGGTAGGGCAGTATTGTTTGTTCATCTCCTCACATACTTCTTTCACTGTTTGCGATTGGTGTTTAATTGGTTAATTATGTAGGCTTTGCTTTAAGTCGAAAATGACCCTATGAAAATGAAAATGTAGGAGTCAAACACATAAACCAAATGAAGGGTATGATAATATGAGCAGAGTTCATCTTAGCCCATATGGAATTGAGTGTTAATTGGCATCACCTAAATCCATATACATCATTTAATTAAAATGATTTCAATTAATTGGTATTAGAGGAACAGCATGTTTTATTTTATGGTTGTTTTCACTGGTAAATGTGTCTGCAATTGAATGAGTTAATGTGTACTTAATTGTGCCTTCCTGTATTGTACCTTTTCAAAAAAGTTTTTTCTATTCTACTGAGCCAGTTACTTAATGTTTGTATTCTTATCTTTTATTATTTCTTATTGTTGTTGCATTGTTGAGAAGGAACCTGCAAGTAAGCATTACATTAGACGGTGCACACCATGTGTATCCTGTACATACGACTAATAAAATATTAAACTTAGTGGTAGTTATATCTCAAAGAAATCAAGACAACCAACTACATAGAACTAAATGGTGCCTTATAGTGCAAGATTAAATGAACAAGTAGTTCTTAGGTTATAACTGTGTAATGACCATTTTACCATGGTAATTCCTAGTAGTTACCATGTCATTTCTGTACATTCAAATAAAGTGTTACATTTCTTTCTTTCTTTCTTCCTTTCTTTCTTCCTTTCTTTCTTTCTTTCTTTCTTTCTTTCTTTCTTTCTTTCTTTCTTTCTTTCTTTCTTTCTTTCTTTCTTTCTTTCTTTCTTTCTTTCTTTCTTTCTTTCTTTCTTTCTTTCTTTCTTTCTTGCAGCAACCATAGCCCCCCTACTCTGCTCACTCTTATGAACTGTGGAACCCCTACTAATAACGTCTACAGCATCGGTTGTGTCGCTACCGGGTTTTCTCCTTCCTCACTCACCTTCAAATGGACAGACGACAGCGGGAGTGCGCTGACGGACTTCATCCAGTACCCGGCGGTCCAGAGCGGGGAAACCTACACAGGAGTCAGTCAGCTCCGCGTGGATGAGAATGTCTGGAAAACCTCAACGACTTTCAAATGTGCAGTGGAACATCCTGGAGGTGAAAAGACAGCAGACATCAAAAAAACAGGTAAGATGTGGTCATTATATTATATTGAAGTTGGCTCTATTTTTCTAAAGATTGCATTGTAATGTTTGTGATGTAAACTATTTATGTTTAGAAAACCTGATTATAGAATGATGCTTGTTGTTTACCCTGTATGAAAATATCAATATAATTTCAATAACGTGTTAAACTAACATGAGCCCATTTCTTTTACCTCCCGCTATTCAGTCTCACAGATTCCAACAGTGTCTTTGCTGTCGGCGCCCAATGGCACCACCCAGTACCTGATGTGTATGATTGAAGATTTCGCCCCGGAGAAAGTCACTGTCACCTGGAAGAAGAATGACAAGGAGGTGGAGGGGCCCCGAAACCTACTGTAGGCCAACAGCAGTCAGGCCTCTTCTCAGCCAGCAGTCTGCTGAAGGTCGTCAACACTGACTGGAACAACAAGGTCCAGTACAGCTGTGTGGTGCAGCACCAGGAACAAACCATCACCGAGACGATCTCCAAAACAGGTCTGTACATAGGAGTAGACTGTACTACAATTGATGTCATGCTCACATACAGGATCTCTATTATTTACTGAAGTTCCTCATCAGTAACAGTAACATGTCATGCTTTCCCACTGCTTCCCTCCCCTTTCAGAACCACTGACGGTGACTCTGAACCCACCAAGTGTGAAAGAGGTGTTCTTGAACAACCAAGCAGTGCTGGACTGTGTCATCACTGGTACAGACAAGGACACAGTGTCTGGTACCACTATCACCTGGCAGGTCAATGGACAGGCCAAAATGGATGGCATCCTTCTGAAACCTATTGAATCAAAGGGCAACCTGAACAGCAGGGTCAGTACTCTGACCATAGACATGAAGGAGTGGACCAAAGTGAACAAACTCCAGTGGGCTCGGACAACAACACCGCACCTAAGGAGAGGAGTGTGTCGAAGTCCATGGGTAACACATGTGAAGACAAGTGATTTTAATCTGTGTGTGTTGTGTCGTTGTGTCTCCTTATTGACTCCTCTGTGGGTCAGAATAGCCAATTACTAGGTGTGTCCACTGTTGTCATCTTTGTTGTCCTTGTTGAGTTAAAGTTAACATGTTAGTGTTGTCATTGTTTTGTTGACTGTAGACATGTATATTGTTTAATGTGATATTGTCCAGTCTATTGTGTTGTAAGATGTCAGTCCTATTGCACAGTCTTGTGTTGCCATTGTTGTCCTCTGTCATTGTTCAATGTGCCTTCCTAATGTGAGGCTGGCTAATAAACAATATCGCATATGAGATCACATGGTTCCGTGTTCCTATATCAATTACTTCAAGTCTTAGAAAATATACTGGTCTATTGTACATATAAAAACAGAATGAAGACAATTGTTTTGGCATGAAAAGACACAACAGTACTGAATAGCCTACATAGTAGTACTGTGCTTCCAGTAAGGTGGTCATGGATGTACTATTTAGTGTATAGGTGTAGTTTGACATAAATGTGAGTGGATGTGCATGTTAACATTAGGCCAAGATAGAAGTCTGCACAGCTCAGTTTCATGTGTTCTTTGTGTGTTGATATGTGTGTCTGTGTGTGTCCATATAATTTGAACTCATGTAGCTGTATTTGTTAGAATATGATAAAGCCTAATACAGGTGTACAATACGCAGAGACACATGAACACACACACACACACACGCAGACACACATGAACACACACACACACGCAGACACAAGCGTATGTCCGTTCTTCACCACCTGTCTCTCTCCCTGTTCTCAGAGAACATCCTACTGACTGAGCCTGAGGCGGGCTTCGCTCTGAGCTGCACGGACAACGATGAGGATGAGTTCAGCAGCCTGTGGTCCATGTCACGATCGTTGGTTAGAGAGGACCAAGGCGCAGCGTGTTGAGCGAACATACTTTAATAGTAAAGTGCACACACGAATACAAAACAATAAACGATACGTAACGTCCTCAGACAATGACTGACAAGGAACAAAAACCCACAAACACAAGGTGAACACAGACAGTTTAAATATGGCTCCCAATCAGAGATAACGAGCCGACAGCTGACACTCGTTACCTCCGATTGGGAGTCATTTGACCAAACAAGGAAAACACAACCAATGACAACCCAACCAAACCAAACACAACCAAAACGAACACACCCTGGCTCAAAATACAAAGTCCCGGAGCCAGAGCGTGACAGTACCCCCTAAAGGCGCGGACTGCGACCGCGCCTCCAAAACCCCAAATAGGGGAGGGCTGGGTGGGTGTTGCTCCTCGGAGGCGGCTCCGGCTCGGGCTTGACCACCACCCTACTTCAATCCCCCGTAATGGCCCCCGATCCGATCTGACCCAACTGGCTGGATCAGGACTGACGACGCGCACCCCTGGCTTAGCGCGTGAGGCAGGAACGGACCGGACCTGGCTGACGATACGCACCCTAGGCTTGGTGCGTGAGCCGAACGGACCTCACCAGGCTGACGACTGCATCCCTGGCTTGGTGCGAGTAGCAGGAATGGGCTGGACCAGGCTGACGACTCGCACCCCTGGCTTGGTGCGAGTAGCAGGAACAGGCTGGACCAGGCTGGCGACTCGCACCCCTGGTTTGGTGCGAGTGGCAGGAACAGGCCGGGTCGGGCTGGCGACGCACACCGTAGGCTTTGTGCGTGGAGCAGGGACAGGCCGGGCTGGGCTGGCGACGCACACCGTAGGCTTTGTGCGTGGAGCAGGAACAGGCCGGGCTGGGCTGGCGACGCACACCGTAGGCTTTGTGCGTGGAGCAGGAACAGGCCGGGCTGGACTGGCAACGCACACCGTAGGCTTTGTGCGTGGAGCAGGGACAGGCCGGGCTGGACTGGCGACGCACCTCGTAGGCTTGGTGCGTGGAGCAGGGACAGGCCGGGCTGGGCTGTCGACGCACACCACTGACTTGGTGGGAATGGCAGGAACCGGCCGGGCTGGGCTGACGACGCGCACCACTGACTTGGTGGGAATGGCAGGAACAGGCCGGGCTGGGCTGACGACGCGCACCACTGCCTTGGTGGGAATAGCAGGAACAGGCCGGACCGTACTGGGGACACACACCACTGGCCCCACGCAGGGATCAGGAACGGGACGGACCGGACTGGTTACACACCCCAGTACCTCTCGCCGTGCCTCCACACTTTCCCTCTCCTCTGTGCCCAGTGGCCCCCTAACCTGGCGGCCTTCTCTGCCAACGCTTTGCACCGCTCTAACCCGTACACCTGCTGCCCCGACGTCGTGAGCCCCCCTAAAAAATTTCCTGGGGGTCTCTCCTCCCCCGTGGCCCAGGCCTCTCTCCCTCTTGCCAGACTCGCAATCATCTCCTCCCACGTCCATCCTCTCTCCCTCGTCACGCTGCTTGATCTGGTTAAGGTGGGTTTTTCTGTCACGATCGTTGGTTAGAGAGGACCAAGGCGCAGCGTGTTGAGCGAACATACTTTAATAGTAAAGTGCACACACGAATACAAAACAATAAACGATACGTAACGTCCTCAGACAATGACTGACAAGGAACAAAAACCCACAAACACAAGGTGAACACAGACAGTTTAAATATGGCTCCCAATCAGAGATAACGAGCCGACAGCTGACACTCGTTACCTCCGATTGGGAGTCATTTGACCAAACAAGGAAAAACACAACCAATGACAACCCAACCAAACCAAACACAACCAAAACGAACACACCCTGGCTCAAAATACAAAGTCCCGGAGCCAGAGCGTGACAGTCCACCACCTCCTCCTTCATCATCCTCTTCCTTCTCTCCCTCACCTACAGCACAGTGCTCAGCCTGGTCAAGGTACTGACACCGCTTATTTCATGTGATTTTAGACTTCTGATGAAGGCCATTGGCAGCTGAAACTTCACGATTTTAAATGAAAAATAAGGTATCAAGTGTTTAATTGAACACAAGCATTTCGCTACACCCTTAATAACATCTGCTAAATATGTGTATGTGATCAATAACATTTCATTTGATTTGATTGTGAGCGAGGGTTGCTCCTTTCTCTTCCAAATATGATTATATACACGGAGGAGAGGTGAGAAACTCTTTGTGGGCTAAAGGTAACCTGCGTTTTTCCACTTCACTGTCTGTTTATTGTAATAACCTGTGTCTGTCTCTGCCTCTTTTCAGATGAAGCAGTGAAGAACACATGATGGACTGCAGAGATAGATGTGTCTAGATTAGAAAGGAAATGGTCTAGAATGGTTATGGCATAGTGTTCTTTAGTAATAATGTTATGTATATATCCAATACGTTATTGATTATGATTGATTAGTATTGTTGTTCTCAATATCATACAAGCATTGTGGTGATATGTTATTTTTCATTCATTGATTTATTTTGTATCCTGTGTATCCTGTGATCTTTGTGTGTCCTTTTTCACTTTAATAAAGTCTAACTTTTAGTTGTTGTGTTTTTACCGAGACATCGACTGGATTGTAATTGAAGGACACATCCTATATCCAAAGACATGACTGATTTGAGAGTTTCTGCTTGGCAGAGTTATCTATGGAGCCAATTTACGGCTGTAGTCCCTCCCAGGACAGATGAAAACAACGTTGGGCTATCTCTGTAATACTCAACTAAAACTTCAACATTCTGTTATCAGTTGATCTGAGGTGGTTTCTTGGTTCTCTAACTTGTCTAATAATAGTGTCATGCAAAAGCAGCTTCCTCTCTCTCTATCCCCTTGAAACCACACCTGTGGCACTGAAACTGTCCAGCAACTGCGAGGAACACAAATACACTTCTTTGAAAGAAGAGAAACACTGCTTGTATGAAAGCAACGCATGCACGCACACACCCACACAAGCACACACCCATATACAGTATATAAATATATATATAAACAAAACCCAAAGTATTTTTGTGCTTTGATTTTCCTATGTATGTCGTATGGTCGTGTGAACTTGGGTGTGTCGCTTTGTATTTCTATAATTGGGCTACCACGCACACAATATATTTTTCCACTATTTCCAATAGGTTGGAATTAGTTTATGTCATAAAAGTCATTAATTTCATTCAAACGTAGGTTTCTTTTCTAATTTGTTGATTACTTGGTAACTTAGATCAGTGGTTCCCAACCGATGTGCCGCCACACACTGGTGTGAGTTGAGGAACTCTCAGGTATGCTTAGAAACTTGGATCACTCATGAAATGAATCCACATTAAATTTTGACTTGAGAGCAAAAACATCTGTATCGTTGTTTCAAGTCCAGTGCCCTCAGGCTGTTGAGGGCAACCAACAAGGGCAAAGTCTGTGAAAACCATTTAAGCACACAAAAGTATGATTATGTTTAGCCAGAGTATTGTATTTCTATATGGCTCTGGGCTTAGCTATACCACAGCATCTGCCGTAGAAACAAATGGAGCATGGCTTTGTGTCCGTGGTTGTGCCTTTACAATGCGGGAAAACAGCTTGTCTCCAGCTCAAACCATTCAAAAGTAAAGACCTATTTTACTGGAGCTAAAAATATATATTTCTGGAGCAGATTTGTGGGACGCTCTTCACCCTAAAAGTTTAAGCCTTTGGGGGGAGGGGGGAATTGTTTTAAGATGGTCATAACATGGATCATTTATCTATTTGATTTGGAATTTGAGGACCCCTTCTGGTATCAACAAAAATAAATAAACAAATTACTGTATTTCATAAAATAGTAAATTTGGCCTTTATAAACATTTATAAATGGCAAAACAGACAAATCTATCAAAAGTAATACGGTTTTGAACTGTTTATCCTATATCTAAAGATATGAGAAAGCTCAGGATATTTTATTTACAAACCGGTACCGGGTTTATGATACCTCTGAGGGTTGTAGGACAAAACAGAGAACACCATTGTGTTTGTGAGAGTCTCATCCTGTTGGCCAATCCATTCAGACACTACAGATTTTAATGAGAAGACTGATTTTCGAGATGTCCCTGGTCTGGAAAAACAGCGCTGTAGCTCTGCCACTTCCCACCTCAGATGCCGAAGGCATCTCATACACAAAACAGATATATCCCAAGCTCAAACTGACTGATTTTGATTTTTAATGTTATATCCCAATGTTATATCCCATCACGGTTGTGAACCACTGACTTAGATACAGGTCACTTTTTATATGTGTAAATGCTACTGGAGACTAACAGGCTGCCAGGCATCAGAGCTGCTATCCACAGCAACTCTTGTATTCAGTGCATGAGGCTACTTCTGCTAACAATTACAGGGAGCTTGAGGACAGCAGCTCTTGTAAACCAGTTAAACACTATCATCTATTGGAGGTCTGTGAAGTCACACCATGAAGGAAGTATTTTTACTGTAATAAGAGACTGGCCCTCATCTCTGCCATATATATTACAGTAAGTATTATTAAGAGAGAATAATGTTGAATAGTGCTGGAGATTAAATCAAATCAAAGTTTATTGATCATGTATAGGATTTGCAGGTGTTACGGCAACTTTGATTTGATCTCTAGTGCTATTCAAAATAATTATTTTTGGATATGGAATCAAATGATGGAAAATATGGAAAAGGTCTATCCTATGCAGCATTTGGTAATAAATAGTAAGTCTATTCAGTGATAGGTGTAGAACCTACAGGAGATAAGTTGAATAGCCCAGTGCTAGCTGTGGCCAACCTCCAGAGGGAGAGCTATGCTAACTTACTTCCCTTCCCCTCTGTGTATAAAGCAGCATGTTGCCAACTCAACATTCAACACATACATTAGTTACTAGAGTTATATGACATTTCAGAAACCAGAATGATTTTGAACAGCTGTGGTTTTGTTATTTTCACACTAGCATGCATATAGGGTGACTATGAAGCCAGTACATTTTCACCAGAAAAGTTACATTTGTTGAATTAATAATTTATTGAATGACCTTAGTGATGTTTGCAGGAGTTTGCTGTGATGACATGGATCTGTCACCTTCTCAGGTGAAAATACCTGGAGACACTGTTAAATTGTCCTGTAAAATCTCTGGGTTTGATATGACAAGCTACTACATGAACTGGATAAGGCAGAAACCAGGCAAAGCTCTGGAGTGGATTGGGGGTATTGACTCTGGTTCAACAGATGCTCCAGACTACTCAGACTCCCTGAAAGGCCAGTTCACCCTGACTGAGGACGTCTCCACAAGCACACAGTTCTTAGAGGCCAAGAGTCTGAGAGCAGAGGACTCTGCTGTTTATTGTTGTGCTCGAGAGACACCGTGACTGAAATTGCTGGGGCAGCTGCACCAAAACTACCCAGCCAAAACTATGCCACATATGCACACGCAATACCTCTGTGGCCGACCTAGGGGTCACTGCCGCTTCTTAGAATACCACTGTTCTACAGTATGATGTCCCAATACTGTACCATAATATGAAACACACTCCACATTAGTACAAATTCTCATTCTCATTCATATTCCTGTAGTGCAAAGAACATTTATTTTACAACCTAAAGAGATGCTGCATAACTCACTCTAAGATGTATTATTATCCATGCTCATCTGTGCACGCTCTCCTTCAAACGCAATGGCCGGTGAGAACGGAATGGATTGGCATTTTTTCATATACATTTGGATGATAAAATCTGGCAAGATCAACTCTACTGGCTAAAGACACATTTCCATGGTAAAAATAAGATCATTCATTGAATCAGAGAGATTTGTGATGACTCCAGAGAAATATGACAGGTCCCTGATAGATGTATTGGTCTCTGGTGTGTGGAGAGGTTTTTGTATGGGTGTGGGTCATCGTGATAACTACAGGGGCACAGTGTTACACACCATAACAAAACCACTGTGGTGGAATATGGTTATTTACTTCATATCATACGCAATTACAAGAGAAAACATTTAAACAGCTACTCCAATTATTGGATTCTGACAACAGAATGTATTTGTAAAAAAAAAAAAAAAAACATTTCACTTTAAATAAGAACTAAACATTAACTTAATTACTGTGTATAAAACTGACCACAGCAAGGTTCTTTAATCATTGTCATGGTCAAAATGCCTGACAGAGCAAAAGCTGAAAGCTCAAACTAATCAAAGAGTTATTAATAAGTAGTAAAACATCATTTGACATACTGTTCATCAGATTAAAATCAATAGATCATGTAATGGTTGTTTTGAAAAGTTGCACATGTTTATTCCAGCTTTGGCCCTGCACAGAGTTGTGGGTAGGTTTTTGTACAGGGTTAAACCACTGTGCCATATAGCAGGTCACAATGATACAGTCCATGACAAAAACCTACCACCTCTACCAAACACAGAGTGTGAGAGTGCTGACACCAAAGGCACACAGGCATATACATTCTGATTGTCTACAGGCAGCTAACCTAAACGTGCTGTACGTTTCTACACATTATCAACTCAAACTAATGTCCATACTCTTTAGGTATACTTCAGAGAAAGAAATCTCATCATTAAAAACTTTAAAACAGACATACACTGGGGAACAACTATTTTCTTTACACTGTAAATCATGTGATCAAAAAATTTGCTTTAATTGAACTTCCAAGGTGGTTGTAAATTATACAGGATTGGAAAAGACATTGTCCACATGGAGACATTGGAGGTTTCGGTGAGTTTTACTGAGAGGATTCTGTGGCTGTATGTGACATGGGTTTTTGTAATGGCGTGAGTCACTGTGTACCTGAGTGGCCACTGTGATAAACATCAATACAAAAACCTCTCCATGGACATGAGGGTTGACAGGATTGTACTGTCTGCACACTGCACACTGACTGCACTCTGGACCCATATGGGAGATCATTTCACTGCTTTTAATTTGAATGGTCATATTCTCATCTCCATTCCATTATTGGTTGCTATTCTGCTATTGTGTCCTATGTTTGTGATTTCGTACTGATTTCTACTGTGCTGTTTTTAGCCAAATTATTGAATGACAATCATGTTTATTTTTCTGACATGCCTGTCCATATAAATATATAGTGTAGCACCCTTTAAAGGTAGTCCATCCTGACTTCAAAGATGTAACAATCAAGGTTATCATGTTATCCAGACATATAGCTTTATTTACAGGAGGTATTGACATTTTGAAACAAAACCCATGCCCTGTTAAGTAGAACCAATGAATTTTGAACCTGTAGAGACTTGTTAACTAAACTTAAAGCCCAGTATATCCTGTCTTAGGTGCCAGATTTATTATGGAAAGAGCACTCCATCTACAGTGAACTGTTACTTTCAAACAGTTATTATGCTTTAAGACATGCAAATATACAGAAAGGATGAAAATGCAGATGTTTTCAGCTACAGTTGTGGTCTGTAGCACCACCAAGGACCATTCTCCGATGACGTAGACCCTCTGAGAAAACTGAACCAGGAGAACTTTATCTCGTAAGAATCTGATTTTCTGGGCCTGAGATATTGAAACTGTAATGTCTTATTTAAGACCTAAACTGTACATATTTAAGACCTAAAATGTAAAAGTAGCCAAATAGTCCCAGATTCTGACCAAATTGACTGAACATATCAAAATAAACTGACTATTTAGTCGTACATACTTAGAGTATGGAATAAACATATTTATAGTTACTTTTGTCATAATTATTATGCTTTAAGTCATAGAAACAGCATATTTTCCATCATTTTGGTCAAACTGTATGAGAAGTAACTATTAATGCATCCATTCCATAGTCTAAGGGTTTATGTTTGATAATCCATTCCGTTCCACACAGGCCCTGCTCTCCTTTTATTAGTTGTGTCTGTTTCTCTCACACACACCACCCCTCTCTCTTCCCATCTGTGACCCTCACAGCTGTGTGGCACCACGCTTGGTGAACTCCAGTCTGTCACCTGAGCATTTCAGGGACCCAGTTTAGCGTCTCTGATGATTAAGATAGACAGTTAAAGCAGTTAAGTAGCCCAGGGACTGCAGGGACTGTCCCGATACACTTTCATGATCTAATTCTCACTACCTTGTTTCAGCTGAGGAGAAACAGCCTTTTGCATAAGCCAGCAGGTGGCTTGTGATTATAATTATAATTGTTTATAGGGGAGAGAGTTTAAGAATGTGTTTTTATCAGGCGTTTCTATCAAAATGAGTGTTGGACGCAATAGTTCAAAGCTACGCAAGCATGACTTCTACCCCAGGATGCACATGCACTCTGATAAAGCCTTTCCCTGGTATAGCATCTTGATTAACCCAAAAAAATTGACCAATGTATAATTGTGAAAGTGCAGTAACACAATTAAAAACGAAATAGATTCACTGTTGCTATCGAACTCATTCCAAATGGTAGGTTTAACAGAGCAAATGAAATGTGACCATACTTTCATATGATAGGTAAGCTAATCAAAACAATCTCTTAGAAAAAAATATAAATCATTGGAACCAAGATTTTAAAAAAACTGATATTGGCGGGAATGTTGGAACATAACTAACAAGATTTCAGTTAACTCAAATTTACTCTAAATCAAGTATACATTAATGTATATATTGTATTAGCCCCGTGTAGCTCAGTTTGAAGAGCATGGCGCTTGGAATGCCAGGGTTGTGGGTTTGATTCCCACGGGGGCCAGTATGAAAAAAGTATGAAAATGAATGCACTCACTAACTGTAAGTCACTCTGGATAAGAGTGTCTGCTAAATATGTAAAATGTATTATACAAGAGACAATATTCACAAATTCTACAGCACAAGGGGCAGAGTCATGTCTGAAGTGTAAAACTGCTAATGACACAATAATTCATGCCTTTTAGGAATGTCAAAATGTTATGGGCAGAGTTGGAAAGATGGCTGTCAGAAGTATTACACTGTAAATGTAATTTGTCTGTCTACATATTTCAAGACATGGAAAATGAGGGTGCAATGAGATACCCGATGGGTTGGACAATTCTTTACTCATCAATCACCTTAAAACAACTGTATACTTAAAAACTGGAACTCAACCAATTGTCCATCGTTCACGCAATGGAAAAGTCAAATGCTTCACCATCAAAAAATTGAAAGTGCGTGGGCGACAGGGAGAAACAGAATCATGAAGTTTGAGGCCCTGTGGCAGAAAGTGATCCGGGGAGCTGGAGATAGCGGTGAGGGCTAGTGGGTCTGAGCAGGTGTGATTTAGTTGATGTTTGTATGATGTCGTTGTTTGTATGTGTATGTTTTGTATTTTTGATAACAGATAACATGCATAGGCCATCTGCAGGTCTGTGGAGATCTTCACAATTGCACCAGCATTGATCACCTGCACCAGGTATTTTTAATGTAATCTCAACTGCAATCCAGGCCAATTGGTTCTGATATTAGATGAAGCACAGTAATATCACATTAATATGTTGTATAAATAAACAAAATATCTGACATTGTATTCCCATTTGAACTTCGCTGTGCTTTTTGAATGGTTGAAAGCGCAGTGATATCCATTTGCGTGACAACCAAACCAAAAATCTGACATTGTTTTTCCATTGGAATTCGGTTGTGCTTTTAGATGGTTGAAAGCATAGTGATTATACATTGGAAATTCAACTAACTTTTGGCTTTCTTTTTCAGAGGGTGAATATAGGTTGTAATCTCATTGATCAACGTCTCAACCAAATATTACCCAATTCTGCACGTTGAAATGACGTAGTGCGCCCAGTCGGTAGCCATCTAAGGCAAGTTGTTTGGTGACAGTTGCTGACCATGTGACGTTGAAACAATAGGAACGCATTTCAGGGTACAGTACATCAGGATGTGAATTTTCTTGTCTTGTTTTATGTGTTTAATAAAAAGTTTAAACATTTTAAAGGTATTTTCTGACTATTGATCAGATAGAGAGAGAGAGGATGACAGTGATAAAAAGACAGAGAGAGGTTGTGTCAAAGGGCAGTAGGACGGATTCAAACCTATGCTGACAACATTTGATAAGATACCGCAATTCTTTCAGGCGCCACTTGTATGAATGTGTTTGTGATATTGTTGTGATAATATCAAAGTGCAATATGATTTAATATACATTATTTAATGACTGTTCTTTATGTTAATTCTTGGAAAAAAACTATGACTTTACTGTCTGAACAATACAGAAAATGTTTGCTGATTGACAGTGAACGCTGATGTCTGGCATTGTCTTAGAATTGAATATTTAACTTGAAACCTCTTTTATATGCATGTGACATGCTACCACCCAACCATGGTTGTCATGCAAATTCTGTCTCCCAAGTCTGTGTACTTATATGATGTTTTCTACAGTGGGTGAATTGTCTTCCATCCTGAAAAGATGACAGGCAAACTACACCTCCTCCTGGTCTTGCTGGGCCTCTGTAGTATGTACTCAATAATCTAGCCATTTATTGGAACAAAGTATTTTACGTATAGAGATAATGATAATATCCATTGAGTTAACATATTAGTGATCTATTGTCTTCATTCTCTTTTCTCTATTAGGGGTGTATGGTCAGAGTCTGGAGTCCATTCCCTCTGGTCCAGTCCTGAAAAAGCCTGCAGAACCTCTCAGCCTCTCCTGTAAGGGATCTGGATTTACATTTAGTAGCTACAACATGGCCTGGATACGTCAACCTGCAGGAAGAGCACTTGAATGGATTGGCGCTATATGGAGTGATGCTAGTGGAACTACATATGCAAAAAGTGTTGAAGGATGGATTGAAATCACCAGAGGCAATTCTAACAGCATGGTGTATCTGAAGCTGTCTGGTCTGAGAGCAGAGGACTCTGCTGTGTATTACTGTGCAAGAGACACAGTGGTGTGATAGAGAGGAGGATCTGTACAAAAACCCCTCAGAGAATCTAACTGCCAGCAGAGTCAACAGAGGGCAGTAGGGTATCAGTACAACAGCCTACAAACTGCACATATTCCCCTGAGAACCAAGCAACCAGTAAACCATCAACTGAACTGCTATTAACATGATGATTGTCCTATAGACAAGAGTAGAAAGTTAGAAGTTATAAAAAATGATTAAAGTGTCACTCCACAATACATACTGATATATTAATTGACCAATGCCTGCTGACAGTTCCATCTGAAAATGATCACTGCACCTCCATAAGAATATCATGTTCATGTTGCTGTCCGAATAATCTCTTGTATTTATCTCAACTTGCACATTATTTCCCCTTGCTTCCAGCCTAGCATTACATTTGGTATAGTTAATATAAGCCTAACTTTTTGCCTATCAGACCTCGGAAGATTTGTTTTACTTTTGAAATGTGAACTCCACTGTAGAGAGAATGGTCACGTTCCCGTGCTCAGATGTTGCATGCATCAACCAATGGTTGTGTGCCACATCATTAACTGTGTCATCGACTGACAGATTGCCATAGTGATCCTATTACATTTCTAATTCCTAGTTCTATGCAGATTGCTATAAAATGCAATGTGGTTAGCTGATAATAAAATACCTATCCAGGTGTTGTAAGATTTGGTAGTCGTCAGCAGCGCCTGGGCTATCGCCTCGTGCCAAACAACACCATTTACCTGTGACTGTATTCAGCACATAGCATGGCCTCTAGTCCCTTATTGCTTATTGCATCATCTATACACATGTATGCAAAAAAAAACAAAGTACAGGCTATGTGAGGTGTTGAATCTCATTAAGTTGTGTTCATTCATGAGAAAAAATACAAATGTAAAACAGATTCTTTTTTGTAATGATTGATTTTGCTTAACTGCCCTATTGGAAACATGTCCTGTGAATACTAGTGTACTGTTTTTGTTACCCATGCCTTTTTTATGTACAGTGGGGGAAAAAAGTATTTAGTCAGCCACCAATTGTGCAAGTTCTCCCACTTAAAAAGATGAGAGAGGCCTGTAATTTGCATCATAGGTACACGTCAACTATGACAGACAAAATGAGGGAAAAAAATCCAGAAAATCACATTGTAGGATTTTTAATGAATTTACTTGCAAATTATGGTGGAAAATAAGTATTTGGTCAATAACAAAAGTTTCTCAATACTTTGTTATATGCCCTTTGTTGGCAATGACACAGGTCAAACGTTTTCTGTAAGTCTTCACAAGGTTTTCACACACTGTTGCTGGTATTTTGGCCCATTCCTCCATGCAGATCTCCTCTAGAGCAGTGATGTTTTGGGTCTGTCGCTGGGCAACACAGACTTTCAACTCCCTCCAAAGATGTTCTATGGAGTTTAGATCTGGAGACTGGCTAGGCCACTCCAGGACCTTGAAATGCTTCTTACGAAGCTACTCCTTCGTTGCCCGGGCGGTGTGTTTGGGATCATTGTCATGCTGAAAGACCCAGCCATGGTTCATCTTCAATGCCCTTGCTGATGGAAGGAGGTTTTCAGTCAAAATCTCACGATACATGGCCCCATTCATTCTTTCCTTTACACGGATCAGTCGTCCTGGTCCCTTTGCAGAAAAACAGCCCCAAAGAATGATGTTTCCACCCCCATGCTTCACAGTTGGTATGGTGTTCTTTGGATGCAACTCAGCATTCTTTGTCCTCCAAACACGACATTTACATTACATTTACATTTTAGTCATTTAGCAGACGCTCTTATCCAGAGCGACTTACAGGAGCAATTAGGGTTAAGTGCCTTGCTCAAGGGCACATTTACGTCATTTAGCAGACGCTCTTATCCAGAGCGACTCACCAATTGGTGCGTTCACCCTATAGCCAGTGGGATAACCACTACTTTATCCTATCCCAGGTATTCCTTAAAGAGGTGGGGTTTCAAATGTCTCCGGAAGGTGGTGAGTGACTCTGCTGTCCTGGCGTCGTGAGGGAGCTTGTTCCACCATTGGGGTGCCAGAGCAGCGAACAGTTTTGACTGGGCTGAGCGGGAACTATGCTTCCGCAGAGGAAGGGAGCCAGCAGGCCAGAGGTGGATGAACGCAATGCCCTCGTTTGGGTGTAGGGACTGATCAGAGCCCGAAGGTACAGAGGTGCCGTTCCCCTCACTGCTCCATAGGCAAGCACCATGGTCTTGTAGCGGATGCGAGCTTCAACTGGAAGCCAGTGGAGTGTGCGGAGGAGGGGGGTGACGTGAGAGAACTTGGGAAGGTTGAACACCAGACGGGCTGCGGCATTCTGGATGAGTTGTAGGGGTTTAATGGCACAGGCAGGGAGGCCAGCCAACAGCGAGTTGCAGTAGTCCAGACGGGAGATGACAAGTGCCTGGATTAGGACCTGTGCCGCTTCCTGTGTAAGGCAGGGTCGTACTCTCCGAATGTTGTAGAGCATGAACCTGCAGGAGCGGGTCACCGCCTTGATGTTGGCGGAGAAACGACAGGGTGTTGTCCAGGGTCACGCCTAGGCTCTTCGCACTCTGGGAGGAGGACACAGCGGAGTTGTCAACCGTGATGGCGAGATCATGGAACGGGCAGTCCTTCCCCGGGAGGAAGAGCAGCTCCGTCTTGCCAGGGTTCAGCTTGAGGTGGTGATCCGTCATCCATACTGATATGTCTGCCAGACATGCAGAGATGCGATTCGCCACCTGGTTATCAGAAGGGGGAAAGGAGAAGATTAGTTGTGTATCGTCAGCGTAGCAATGATAGGAGAGGCCATGTGAGGATATGACAGAGCCAAGTGACTTGGTGTATAGGGAGAAAAGGAGAGGGCCTAGAACTGAGCCCTGGGGGACACCAGTGGTGAGAGCACGTGGTGCGGAGACAGCTTCGCCCACGCCACTTGGTAGGAGCGACCGGTCAGGTAGGACGCAATCCAGGAGTGAGCCGCGCCGGAGATGCCCAGCTCGGAGAGGGTGGAGAGGAGGATCTGATGGTTCACAGTATCAAAGGCAGCAGACAGGTCTAGAAGGACAAGAGCAGAGGAGAGAGAGTTAGCTTTAGCAGTGCGGAGAGCCTCCGTGACACAGAGAAGAGCAGTCTCAGTTGAATGACCAGTCCTGAAACCTGACTGGTTTGGATCAAGAAGGTCATTCTGAGAGAGATAGCAAGAGAGTTGGCTAAAGACGGCACGCTCAATAGTTTTGGAAAGAAAAGAAAGAAGGGATACTGGTCTGTAGTTGTTGACATCAGTGGGATCGAGTGTTGGTTTCTTGAGAAGGGGAGCAACTCTCGCTCTCTTGAAGACGGAAGGGACATGGCCAGCGGTCAAGGATGAGTTGATCAGCGAGGTGAGGTAGGGGAGAAGGTCACCGGAGATGGTCTGGAGAAGAGAGGAGGGGATGGGGTCAAGCGGGCAGGTTGTTGGGCGGCCTGCAGTCACAAGTCGCAGGATTTTATCTGGAGAGAGAGGGGAGAAAGAAGTCAAAGCATAGGGTAGGGCAGTGTGAGTAGGACCAGCAGTGTCATTAGACTTAACAAACGAGGATCGAATGTCGTCAACCTTCTTTTCAAAGTGGTTGACGAAGTCATCCACAGAGAGAGAGAGGAGGGGGGGCGGGGGGAGGATTCAGGAGGGAGGAAAATGTGGCAAAGAGCTTCCCTAGGGTTAGAGGCAGATGCTTGGAATTTAGAGTGGTAGAAAGTGGCCTTAGCAGCAGAAACAGATGAAGAAAATGTAGAGAGGAGGGAGTGAAAAGATGCCAGGTCGGCAGGGAGTTTAGTTTTCTTCCATTTCCGCTCCGCTGCCCGGAGCTCTGTTCTGTGAGCTCGCAATGAGTCATCAAGCCACGGAGCTGGAGGGGAGGACCGAGCCGGCCGGGAGGATAGGGGGACACAGAGAGTCAAAGGATGCAGAAAGGGAGGAGAGGAGGGTTGAGGAGGCAGAATCAGGAGATTGGAGGGAGAAGGATTGAGCAGAGGGAAGAGATGATAGGGATGGAAGAGGAGAGAGTAGTGGGAGAGAGAGAGCGAAGGTTGCGGCGGCGCATTACCATCTGTGTAGGGGCAGAGTGAGTAGTGTTGGAGGAGAGCGAGAGAGAAAAGGATACAAAGTAGTGGTCGGAGACATGGAGGGGAGTTGCAGTGAGATTAGTAGAAGAGCATCATCTAGTAAAGATGAAGTCAAGCGTATTGCCTGCCTTGTGAGTAGGGGGGACGGTGAGAGGGTGAGGTCAAAAGAGGAGAGGAGTGGAAAGAAGGAGGCAGAGAGAAATGAGTCAAATGTAGACGTAGGTAGGTTGAAATCCCCCAAAACTGTGAAGGGTGAGCCATCCTCAGGAAAGGAACTTATCCAGGCGTCAAGCTCATTGATGAACTCTCCAAGGGAACCTGGAGGGCGATAGATGACCAAGGATATTAAGCTTAAATGGGCTAGTGACTGTGACAGCGTGGAATTCAAATGAGGAGATAGACAGATGGGTTAGGGGAAAAATTGAGAATGACCACTTGGGAGAGATGAGGATTCCTGTGCCACCACCCCCTCTGACCAGATGCTCTCGGGGTATGCGAGAACACATGGTCAGACGAGGAGAGAGCAGTAGGAGTAGCAGTGTTTTCAGTGGTAATCCATGTTTCCGTCAGCGCCAGGGAAGTCGAGGGACTGGAGGGTAGCATAGGCTGGGATGAAGTCAGCCTTGTTGGCGGCAGAACGGCAGTTCCAGAGGCTGCCTGAGACCTGGAACTCCAGGTGTGTGGTGCGTGCAGGGACCACCAGGTTAGAGAGGCAGCAGCCACGCGGTGTGAGGCGTTTGTGTAGCCTGTGCGGAGAGGAGAGAGAACAGGGATAGGCAGAGGCATAGTTGACAGGCTGCAGCAGATGGCTACAATAATGCAGAGGAGATCGGAATGAAATGAACTAAACATCTGGGAAAGGAGAGAGCAGGCCTCCCTCACCAAAAAAAAATATAACTCTCCCAACTTCCACCTCAGAAACTATAATTGTTTCACTGAACCACCCGAATAAAACTCTCCCAACTTCCACTTTAGAAATTAGAATTGTTGTAAACTACAGCAGACTATTATCAGTAGCTGTAATTAAGTACAGCAGCTACCAACCACCTAACGTTAATGCCTCGGATAATGAGGTTAGAAAAACAGCTGAATGGTGGCAGCTAGCTGGCTCAATCACAGGTACTCTTAAGCGTGAAATAACATTGGAAACAACTAACCACAGTTGCTAAAAGTTACCAATAGCTACCCGCTAGCTAGCTAGCTAGTTTTGTTGGTCCAAGTAGTGGGTAAGCTAGCCTCGTGCTTCGCCGGGGTCCGCCGAATACAATACTTACCTACAATAATTACCTACAATAACCTACAATAAATACCTGAGTAAACTACCTATAATACCTAACTACAATACCTACTGTGACGTCACGAGAGGCTACACAGCTTTCAGCGGGATTGCTCAAGTAGTGCAAGGAGACAAGGTTCAAACAAAACAAGGATTTTATTATAGGTCTTGGGAAATTAACGAAAATATAACAAAATTCTGTTCTCTTGTGGCTCTTTAAGGGTTAACAGTTCAGGGATGTCTCTTCCACATCCAAAGTCATAATTCTCACTCGCTCAGATAACTTTTCCCCAGCCTTACTGTAGTCCACGTTGCAGCTAGTGGCCAACCCAGCAAAAAGTCCTTCCAAATGTCTCTCACGTATTTCCACAGGTGCATATATCCAAAGGTGAGTATTTCCCAAAGGTAAGTATCTCCAAATCCTTATATTCCTCATGGAAGTGGACGTGCAGCACTCTTGTCCTCCAGAGAGCCCAGCTTGGAGACCGTCTCTTCCCTTCCCAAACCTTCAGCTCATCAGCTCATTTGTTTCAGCTGCGTAGGAAGATTGGCCATAGAGGGGTGGAGTTCCCGACCATACCAGCAGATGGAGCCATAGCTGTCTGGGTTTGCAGCCACCTCAGGGGGATGTAACGTCCCTCCAGGACACAGCCTCTCGTGACATCACACATCCCCCTCCTCGGGACCGACGTCCTCGTCGGGGTAAAGGCAGCGAAGAAGGCATCACGCCGGGAGAGGGCGTCCGCATTGCCGTGGTGCTTGCCAGACTGCTCTCCCTTCAACTCCTCCAACTCTAGGACCAGGGACTCAGCCTCCTGTTGTCTCTCCTTGAGTTTCTTACTGAACGCATCAGCCTTGGTTTTAGCAGAGTTTAGCTTCTGTTGAGCAGCTTTCAGTTCCTTCTCTCTCTCTGCCTCCGCATTCTTCATCTTGTTCTCCAACACCTTGTACTTCTCCTCTGCCTTCTTCTGGACCTCCTTACTACTGCGCAGGGTCTCCTCACACTCCTCGATGGTCCTGCGCAGCCTCTCCAGCTCCTCCTGTTGCTTAGGAAGGAGCTCTGTTGGAGTTTAGCCTGGAGGATATCTAACTCTTCTGTCTTCATGTCTAACTGTTGCTTTAACAAACGATACCTCTCAGCGGTCCCCTTCAGACCAGACAGTTCTTTGTCCAGATTCTGTAGCTCCGTCTCTGTGTCGGTCTGGGCACCTGCCATCCCCTATCAGAGCCCGGGCGGGAGTGAGTAACTCGGAGGATTGCACCGGAGCCTTCCCAGGATGAGTCTTGCCTCTCCGTTTCCGAGGTACTCGGGTTATCCTCTCCTGAGACTCTCTCCAGAGTGGGTAAAAGGCTGGGCAGTCTCGTCCAATTAGGACAGGGACGGGAGGGAATCAACCACCCCCGCCGTCGTGTGTATGGTTCCCCGTGTGCTGGTCATTGTAAGTTCAGTAATGGGGTATTCTCTGGTGTCCCCATGGACACAGGAAACTGGGAGGACTTTCCCGGGGTCAGACACGTTGGGCCCACCAAATCCTTACGCACCAGGGTGGCCCGGCTACCAGAATCCAGTAAGGCCTCCACATCATGGTGATTCACAGTTACCGGGCAGGTGGGGGGGTCGATCTGGGCCGCCATCTACGACTCCCAAGAGCGAGGCAAAACGGTGTGTGGGTGCTGAGCTGGAGGACTCCGCAGTGGGCATAGGTTCCTCGGCTGGTTTCCCACACTGCCAGGAGATATGTCCCATCTCCCCACACCGGTAACACTGTCGAAGTTTCCCCCTCCTGGTGTACTCTTCTTGGACCCGCCTGGTTTCTGGCTCCCCCTGGAGCCGGGATAAGTCCTGACGTGGCTGGGTTCGAGACCTTGGGGGTCCTTTGGACGGGTTCTTCCCATTTGTGGTGGGGCCGCACTCCTGGGGTCTTTTCGGGAAGCATTCAGCATCTCCGCTGTGGCCTGGTACTTTTCCACAGCTTCCACGGTCAGATCAGCCGTGGTCAAGGCCTGTTGACTGATGAACCGTTTTTGCCTCATAAGGCAGGGCGCGTAGGTAACGATCCACCACAACGGCCTCCACCACCGCCGCTGCTGTATTCCTCTGCGGATCCAGCCATTTCCTTGCGATTCGGACAAGTTCATGCATCTGCGCCCGAGGAGGTTGGTCTGGTTGGAAGGTCCAGCTGTGAAAGCGCTGGGCCATACCAAACTTTGTGAGTCCATATCTGCTGAGGATCTCAGACTTCCAGGGCATCATAGTCAGTAACCTGGTCAGGGCCCAGGTCCCCGGACAGCATTCAGCGATTCCCCGGTTAGAAAGGGGGCTAACAGACCAACCCACTGTTGCTTGGGCCAGGCTTCCCTAGTGGCCGTGGCCTCAAATGCATGCAGGTATGCCTCAATGTCATCGGTAGCTCCCATCTTAGATATAAAGTCACTTGCCTTTATTGGGCGGGTATTTTGGACCACCCTCTGTCTCTGCAACTGCAATTCCTCTGCCTTCAGAAGGTTGGCTTTCTTTTGCTCCTCCAAGAGAGCCACGTTTGCTTGCATCTGGGCTTGCTGGCCAGCAACAAGGGCTTTCAATATGTCCTCCATTTCAGTCGGCGGGGAGCCTACGGCCAACTTGGAAAACTGGGTGATCAAACCTTCGGTATCCTCCTCTGACATGCACTATTAACGCTTGAGCGTGCCTGTATTCTCCACCATCTGTGACGTCACGAGAGGCTACACAGCTTTCAGCGGGATTGCTCAAGTAGTGCAAGGAGACAAGGTTCAAACAAAACAAGGATTTTATTATAGGTCTTGGGAAATTAACGAAAATATAACAAAATTCTGTTCTCTTGTGGCTCTTTAAGGGTTAACAGTTCAGGGATGTCTCTTCCACATCCAAAGTCATAATTCTCACTCGCTCAGATAACTTTTCCCCCAGCCTTACTGTAGTCCACGTTGCAGCTAGTGGCCAACCCAGCAAAAAGTCCTTCCAAATGTCTCTCACGTATTTCCACAGGTGCATATATCCAAAGGTGAGTATTTCCCAAAGGTAAGTATCTCCAAATCCTTATATTCCTCATGGAAGTGGACGTGCAGCACTCTTGTCCTCCAGAGAGCCCAGCTTGGAGACCGTCTCTTCCCCTTCCCAAACCTTCAGCTCATCAGCTCATTTGTTTCAGCTGCGTAGGGAAGATTGGCCATAGAGGGGTGGAGTTCCCGACCATACCAGCAGATGGAGCCATAGCTGTCTGGGTTTGCAGCCACCTCAGGGGGATGTAACGTCCCTCCAGGACACAGCCTCTCGTGACATCACACTACCTACAATCTAAATACATGGTTTAAGCTTTACTCAACACCATATAAGAAGCCAAGCTTACCTCCTGCTAGAGAAAACACAACCTCTCCCGACAATGCTGCTCCTGGTTTTAGTCCGTATCAACTGTTCCTATGCTGAGCAAAGAAGACATACGATTTTCCATTGTAACCTCTATCTCCTTCATGTTTTTCCTCAATATTCAACCCTTCTCCTTTATAATATGACATTTAGCAGACGCTTTTATCCAAAGCGACTTAGAGTCATGCGTGCATACATTTTTGTGTATGGGTGGTCCTGGGGATCGAACCCACTACCTTGGCGTTACAAGCGCCGTGCTCTACCAGCTGAGCTACATAGGACCCTGTTTCCTCTCTCTCTTTCTCTCCTTCAGGTTTAAATGGTCAGATTGTTGTGTCCCTTCACTCCAGTCCTTTCCAGAAAAAGCCTCGAGAAACTCTCAATCTCTCTTGTAGAGGAACTGGGTATACATTTACAAGCAATAGTATGAACTGGATTCGCAAACCTACAGGAAAAACACTGGAATGGATGGGCTGGATCAACACCAATACTGGAGGGACGGATTGAACTGACCAAAGACAGCTCAGTGAGCATGACATCTGAAAATGTCTGGTCTGAAGGCAGAATACTCTGCTGTGTGTTACTGGGCATTCTGGGTACAGTGATGTGAGTGGTGGAGGTGTACAAAAACCCCTCAGACATACACCACCAGTCAAAAGTT
This sequence comes from Coregonus clupeaformis, assembly GCF_020615455.1. NCBI lineage: Eukaryota > Metazoa > Chordata > Actinopteri > Salmoniformes > Salmonidae > Coregonus > Coregonus clupeaformis. The sequence goes on from NW_025533660.1 coordinate 447,743, forward strand.
TTAGAACACCTACTCATTCAAGGGTTTTTCTTAATGTTTTACTATTTTCTACATTGTAGAATATTAGTGAAGACATCAAAACTATGAAACACACATGGAATCATGTAGTAACCAAAAAGTGTTAAACAAATCAAAATATATTAAATTATTTAGACTCTTCAAATAGGCACCCTTTGCCTTGATGACAGCTTTGCACATTCTTGGCATTCTCTCAACCAGCTTCACGTGGAATGCTTTTCCAACAGTCTTGAAGGAGTTCCCACATATGCTGAGCACTTGTTTGGCTGATTTTCCTTCAATCTGCGGTCCGACTCATCCCAAACCATCTCAATTGGGTTGAGGTCGGGGGATTGTGGAGGCCAGGTCATCTTATGCAGCACTCCATCACTAACCATCTTGGTAAAATAGCCCTTTTTTTTTACCAGGTAAGCCAGTTGAGAACAAGTTCTCATTTACAACTGCGACCTGGCCAAGATAAAGCAAAGCAGTGCGATAAAAACAACAACACAGAGTTACATATGGGGTAAAACAAAACATAAAGTCAAAAATACAACAGAAAATATAAAATATATATACAGTGTGTGTGCAAATGTAGCAAGTTATGGAGGTAAGGCAATAAATAGGCCATAGTGCAAAATAATTACAATTAGTATTAACACTGGAATGATAGATGTGCAAGAGATGATGTGCAAATAGAGATACTGGGGGTGCAAATGAGCAAAATAAATAACAATATGGGGATGAGGTAGTTGGGTGGGTTAATTTCCAATAGGCTGTGTACAGGTGCAGTGATCAGTAAGCTGCTCTGACAACTGATGCTTAAAGTTAGTGAGGGAGATAAGAGTCTCCAGCTTCAGAGATTTTTGCAGTCCGTCCCAGTCATTGGCAGCAGAGAACTGGAAGGAATGGCGACCAAAGGAGGTGTTGGCTTTGGGGGTGACCAGTGAGATATACCTGCTGGAGCGCATACTACGGGTGGGTGTTGCTATGGTGACCAATGAGCTAAGATAAGGCAGGGATTTGCCTAGCAGTGATTTATAGATGGCCTGGAACAAGTGGGTTTGGCGACTAATATGTAGTGAGGACCAGCCAACAAGAGCGTACAGGTCACAGTGGTGGGGAGAATATGGGGCTTTGGTGACAAAACGGATGGCACTGTGTTAGACTACATCCAATTTGCTGAATAGAGTGTTGGAGGCTATTTTGTAAATGACATCGCCAAAGTCAAGGATCGGTAGGATAGTCAGTTTTACGAGGGCATGTTTGGCAGCATGAGTGAAGGAGGCTTTGTTGCGAAATAGGAAGCCGATTCTGTATTTAACTTTGGATTGGAGATGCTTAATGTGAGTCTGGAAGGAGAGTTTACAGTCTAACCAGACACCTAGGTATTTGTAGTTGTCCACATACTCTAGGTCAGACCCGTCGAGAGTAGTGATTCTAGTCGGGTGGGCGGGTGCCAGCAGCATTCGATTGAAGAGCATGCATTTAGTTTTACTTGTGTTTAAGAGCAGTTGGAGGCTACGGAAGGAGTGTTGTATGGCATTGAAGCTCGTTTGGAGGTTTGTTAACACAGTGTCCAATGAAGGGCCAGATGAATACAAAATGGTGTCGTCTGCATAGAGGTGGATATGAGAATCACCAGCAGCAAGAGCGACATCATTGATATACACAGAGAAAAGAGTCGGCCCAAGAATTGAACCCTGTGGCACCCCCATAGAGACTGCCATAGGGTCCAGACAACAGGCCCTCCGATTTGACACGTTGAACTCTATCTGAGAAGTAGTTGGTGAACCAGGCGAGGCAGTCATTTGAGAAACCAAGGCTATTTAGTCTGCCAATAAGAATGCGGTGATTGACAGAGTCGAAAGCCTTGGCCAGGTCGATGAAGACGGCTGCACAGTACTGTCTATTATCAATCGTGGTTATAATATTGTTTAGGACCTTGAGCGTGGCTGAGGTGCACCCATGACCAGCTTGGAAACCGGATTGCATAGCGGAGAAGGTACGGTGTGATTCGAAATGGTCGGTAATCTGTTTGTTAACTTGGCTTTCAAAAACTTTCGAAAGGCAGGGCAGGATGGATATAGGTCTGTAACAGTTTGGATCTAGAGTGTCACCCCTTTGAAGAGGGGGGATGACCACGGCAGCTTTCCAATCTCTGGGGATCTCAGACGTTACGAAAGAGAGGTTGAACAGGCTAGTAATAGGGGTTGTAACAATTTTGTGGCTAATTTTAGAAGATTTTCAGCTCTTATTGTAGATTTATCGGTGGGGATAGTGTTTTTATAGCCTCAGTGCAGTGGACAGCTCGGAGGAGGTGCTCTTATTCTCCATGGACTTCACAGTGTCCCAAGACTTTTTGGAGTTAGTGCTACAGTATACACATTTTTGTTTGAAAAAGCTAGCCTTTGTTTTCCTAACTGCTTGTGTATATTGGTTCCTAACTTCCCTGAAAAGTTGCATATCGTGGGTGCTATTCGATGCTAATGCAGTACGCCACAGGATGTTTTTGTGCTGTTCAAGGGCAGTCAAGTTTGAGGAGAGCCTGGGGCTATATCTGTTCTTAGTTCTGAATTTTTTGAATGGGGCATGCTTATTTAAGATTGAGAGGAAAGCACTTTTAAAGAACATCCAGGCATCCTCTACTGACGGAATGAGATCGATATCCATCCAGGATACCTGGGCCAGCTCAATTAGGAAGGCCTGCTCGCTAAAGTGTTTTAGGGAGCATTTGACAGTGATGAGGGGTGGTCGTTTGACCGCGGACCCGTTACGGACACAGGCAATAAGGCAGTGATCGCTGAGATCCTGGTTGAAGACAGCGGAGGTTTATTTAGAGGGGTAAGTTAGTCAGGATGATATCTATAAGGGTGCCCATGTTTACAGATTTAGGGTTGTACTTGGTAGGTTCCTTGATAATTTGTGTGAGATTGAGGGCATCTAGTTTGGATTGTAGGATGGCATATCCCAGTTTAGGTCACCAAGCAGTACGAACTCTGAGGATAGATGGGGGTAATCAATTCACATATGGTGTCCAGGGCACAGCTGGGGCTGAGGTGGGTCTGTAGCAAGCGGCAGCAGTGAGAGACTTATTTCTGGAAAGGTGGATTTTTAGAAGTAGGAGCTCAAACTGTTTGGGCACAGACCTGGATAGTATGATAGAGCTATGCAGGCTATCTCTACAGTAGATTGCAACTCCACCCCCTTTGGCAGTTCTATCTAGACGGAATATGTTGTAGTTGGGGATGGACATTTCTGAATTTTTGGTGGCCTTCCTAAGCCAGGATTCAGACACTGCTAGAACATCAGGGTTGGCGGAGTGTGCTAACGTAGTGAATAACTCAAATTTAGGGAGGAGGCTTCTGATTTTAACATGAAAAAAGCCAATGCTTTTACGGTTACAGAAGTCAACAAATGATAGCTCCTGGGGAGTAGGAGTGATACTAGGGGCTGCAGGGCCTGGGTTAACCTCTACATCACCCGAGGAACAGAGGAGGAACAAATCTCTGTGTCACTGTGTTATGATACTGTATGTGAACATCTAGTTGGGTCTCATTTCCTTATCACGGCCAGATGATGTGTGTGCATGCGCTTGTGCAAGCACATCCTTTCTATTCCAGATGGTTTTTGTATGGCTTCTCCCATTAGTTTAACCACTGTGACTCTCTAGCACAGTAATACACTGCTGTGTCCTCACTCTTCAGGCTGTTCATCTGTAGGTACAGCTTACTGCTGGAGTCATCTCTGGAGATGGTGAATCTACCCTGCACTTACTGGGAGTAAGAGATGGGAGTACTAGCTGTGCTAATAAAAGCAACCCACTCAAGTCCTTTCCCAGGAGCCTGTCTGATCCAAGCCATCTCATAGCTTCTGAAAGTGAACCCAGAGGTTGTACCGGTCAGTGTGTGGGATTCTCCAGGCTTTTTAACCACTGGTCCAGACTCAGTCAGTGTTTGACCATGAATACCTTTGGAAATAGAGAGTGAAACATGGTGAGCTGTGTAGTTCTCTAAAGGTAGTTGAGACAGTGCTCCGCACAAACAACCTTCAACAGAGACATTAATAAAGATGGAGGACTGGTGAGGTTTGCATGAGCTCCTCCTCACTGGGAGGACCAATCAAAGGAGGATTTGATAAATACCAACTGATCATCGTATTAGTCAGTTGTTTTGCTATTGTGTTAGTCAGTTGTTTTGCTATTGTGACATACTGTAGTTTTTGAAAATGCCTGCCATCTCTCTTTCTCTACACTCCCATCTCTTTCAGATACAGTATATCACAAAAGTGAGTACACCCCTCACATTTCTGTAAATATTTGAGTATATCTTTTAATGTGACAACACGGAAGAAATGACACTTTGCTACAATGTAAAGTAGTGAGTGTACAGCTTGTATAACAGTGTAGATTTGCTGTCCCCTCAAAATAACTCAACACACAGCCATTAATGTCTAAACCGCTGGCAACAAAAGTGAGTACACCCCTAAGTGAAAATATCCAAATTGGGCCCAATTAGCCATTTTCCCTCCCCGGTGTCATGTGACTCGTTAGTGTTACAAGGTCTCAGGTGTGAATGGGGAGCAGGTGTGTTAAATTTGGTGTCATCACTCTCACACTCCCTCATACTGGTCACTGGAAGTTCAACATGGCACCTCATGGCAAAGAACTCTCTGAGGATCTGAAAAAAATAATTGTTGCTCTACATGAAGATGGCCTGGGCTATAAGAAGATTGCTAAGAACCTGAAACTGAGCTGCAGCACGGTGGCCAAGACCATACAGCGGTTTAACAGGACAGGTTCCACTCAGAACAGGCCTCGCCATGGTCGACCAAAGAAGTTGAGTGCACGTGCTCAGCATCATATCCAGAGGTTGTCTTTGGGAAATAGACGTGCTGCCAGCATTGCTGCAGAGGTTGAAGGGGTGGGGGGTCAGCCTGTCAGTGCTCAGACCATACGCCGCACACTGCATCAAATTGGTCTACATGGCTGTCATCCCAGAAGGAAGCCTCTTCTAAAGATGATGCACAAGAAAGCCCGCAAACAGTTTGCTGAAGACAAGCAGACTAAGGACATGGATTACTGGAACCATGTCCTGTGGTTTGATGAGACCAAGATAAACTTATTTGGTTCAGATGTTGTCAAGCGTGTGTGGCGGCAACCGGGTGAGGAGTACAAAGACAAGTGTGTCTTGCCTACAGTCAAGCATGGTGGTGGGAGTGTCACGGTCTGGGGCTGCATGAGTGCTGCCAGCACTGGGGAGCTACAGTTAATTGAGGGAACCATGAATGCCAACATGTACTGTGATATACTGAAGCAGAGCATGGGCAGTATTCCAACATGATAACGACCCCAAACACACCTCCAAGACGACCACTGCCTTGCTAAAGAAGCTGAGGGTAAAGGTGATGGACTGGCCAAGCATGTATCCAGACCTAAACCCTATTGAGCATCTGTGGGGCATCCTCAAACTGAAGGTGGAGGAGTGCAAGGTCTCTAACATCCACCAGCTCCGTGATGTCGTCATGGAGGAGTGGAAGAGGACTCCAGTGGCAACTGTGAAGCTCTGATGAACTCCATGCCCAAGAGGGTTAAGGCAGTGCTGGAAAATGATGGTGGCCACACAAAATATTGACACTTTGGGCCCAATTTTGACATTTTCACTTAGGGTTGTACTCACTTTTGTTGCCAGTGGTTTAGACATGAATGGCTGTGTGTTGTGTTATTTTGAGGGGACAGCAAATTTACACTGTTATACAAGCTGTACACTCACCACTTTACATTGTAGCAAAGTGTCATTTATTCAGTGTTGTCACATGAAAAGATATACTCAAATATTAACAAAAATGTGAGGGTTGTACTCACTTTTGTGATATACTGCATACACAGCATTAGTTTGACCTCCTCACCTGCTCAACACAAACCTCTTGGACAGTCAGTGAAACTATCTTGCCAAGTCTCTGGCTATGCCCTAACAGACTATGGTACAGCTTGGATACGACATCAGCCAGGGAAAACACTGGAGTGGATTGGGATCATCTGGGGTGGTGGATCCATCAACTCTGGAGCCTCTTTTAAGAGCAGATTCACTATCTCCAGAGACAGTAGTAATGTACTGTACTTAGACATCACCAGTCTGCAGGCTGAGGACACAGCTCTGTATTATTGTGCAAAAACTACAGGCACAATGCAACAGCTCAATGGAAGACCTGTACAAAAACATCATTTTAACACACAGATTACTGTAAGAACAAGACTATGATAGAATGACAGCTGTAAGCGCTAAATGTTCAAAAGAACAGCCTGTGAAATTCAATATTCAACAAATACACAGCAAATTGGGCATAGATTTTTTTTGTTTAAAAGTTGCACATTGTTGATTTCTAAACTATTTGACTCTAAATGGCACGCTCCGTGGTCATAAATGCCACACTCCCATAGTTAATTTAACACTGATGAATACACCATTTTTTGTTGGTAAGGGTAAAATATTAGGACTTCAAAACAATAGTCCAATGGCTGTTTTTCTAAACATACTATAGTCCTATCCCATAAGTGAATCGTCAAAAGTAATTATGGTTCAGAGTGTTTTCTTAAATTCCTATCCCTATCATACTGTACCTGCCTTCTTATGCTAATTACACATAGCTTTGTAACTTTTTAACTTTAATCTCACTCCCTCTGCCTTATATAAAACAGTCTCTCTGTGTAAAATCATATAGATCTCTCTCTCTGAGTCGTGGAGAGTAAAGAAGGGCAACTCCTATGAGTTCAGCTTCAACACAAACCATGTTCCCTGATTCTCTGCTGCTGTAGCTGTTGGCAGCTGTCTCCTGTCTCTCTGGTTTTGGGTGTTTAATTAACAGATTTATAACATGTTTAAAGGAATATATTATGTAATTCATGCCTGTATTGCTTTAAAATAGCAATACTTTGAGATTGTTCTATATGATATGATGATGTTTCTTAACAGGTGTACACTGGGGTCTTGAGCTTACCCAGCCAAGTTCAATGGTTATACATTCTGGAGAATCATTGGTAATCACCTGTAAGGTCTCTGGGTATTTCTCTGACTGATAGCACCAACCTCTATGTAGTATCATGGGTAGTGGAGTATAATGCAACCTGAAGGCAACCTGAAGGCATTATACCAGAGTGGGTTGGGAACATCTACTGTATCATGATGCAGGCACAGCTTACAAGTTCAGCTTGACCAGAAACACTTCGAGAGGCACGGTGACTTTAATAGGACAGCTGTCTATTACTGTTCTCAATACCACAGTGATACAAACAAGCACCTAACCTGTACAAAAAATCCCAACAGCCATGAGTAGAAAATAAGCTCAATCATATAGTATTTTTCCCGACCAGAAATACTGGTGTACCATTCGATATATTGTATGTCTACATAGTAAATTAATTGTGAAAAGACACAAAAGTAACGCTCAAATCATTCCTTTGTTTCACTCTACATGGTGTGTTGTATCTTATTTGCTCTATAAGAGGTGTCAATGTTCAAGGAAATTCAGAGTTCATACTAGCTATCTATAGTTAACCATCGTCATTTCACTGCAAATATCATCAGCAAACAGAATAAAAACTGAAAGTAATCATCAAAAGAAAATGTTAAAATAAAGTAAAAAAGAGTAATGGATCAAGTATTTTTCTTTGGAGGCCACAAGTCATTACATTCTGATACTGATTCTGTGTATAACATGTCACAATGGTACAAGTCATTTATTTCCTCCATTTTATACCACTCTTTCAGTCTATGCAAAGCAACTCTCCTCTCTTGTATAAAGAGGAATATCTCACTCGCTTTCACTCAGTTAGCAAGTGCAGTTACCCTCTGTCACGATCGTCTAATGAGGAGGACCAATGCGCAGCGTTGAAGGTGAACATGACTTTATTAAATTAAAGCCTAAACACGAAAACAACAAACAATGACGAAACGTGAAGTCCTCCGTTACAATGACTGACAAGGAACAAAAACCCACAACACTAAAGTGAACACTGACAGTTTAAATATGGCTCCCAATCAGAGATAACGAGCCGACAGCTGACACTCGTTACCACTGATTGGGAGTCACACGACCAAACAATGAAACACAACCAAATACAACACAACCAAATGAACACACCCTGGCTCAAAATACACAGTCCCGGAGCCAGAGCGTGACAGTACCCCTCTCTAAAGGCGCCGGACTCCGACCGCGCCTACACCCCAAATAGGGAAGGGCTGGGTGGGTATTGCTCCTCGGAGGCGGCTCCGGCTCGGGCTTGACCACCACCCTACTACAATCCCCCGCAGTGTCCCCAGTCCGATCTGACCCAGTTAGCTGGATCAGGACTGCCGAGCGCACCCCTGGCTTGGCGCGTGAGGCAGGAATGGACCGGACCTGGCAGACGATACGCACCCTTTGCATGGTGCGTGGAGCCGGAACAGGCCTCACCAGGCTGAAGACTCGCATCCCTGGCTTGGTGCGAGTAGCAGGAATGGGCTGAATCCGGCTGACGACTCGCACCCTTGGCTTGGTGCGAGTAGCAGGAATGGGCTGAATCAGCTGACGACTCGCACCCTTGGCTTGGTGCGAGTAGCAGGAATGGGCTGAATCCGGCTGACGACTCGCACCCTTGGCTTGTTGCGAGTAGCAGGAATGGGCCGGACTGGGCTGGCGACGTGCACCACAGACCTGGTGCGGAGAGCAGGAACGGGCAGAGCCGGGCTGACGCAGACGCACCACAGGCTTGATGCGGAGAGCAGGCACGGGCAGAGCCGGGCTGACGACGCACACCACTGGCTTGGTGCGGGAAGCTTGGATGGGCCGGACTGTACTGGGGGACACACACCACTGGTCCTACACCGGGATCTGGAACGGGCCGGACCGGACTGGCAACACACGCCAGTACCTCTCGCCGTGCCTCTACTTCCTCCATCCCCTCTTGACCAGTGGCCCCCGTAACCCGGCGGCCTTCTCCGGCAACCCACTGGGCCGCTCTATCGCGGCCTCCTGCTGGTCCGACGTCGTGAGCCCCCTAAAAAATTTTCGGGGCGTCTCTCCTACCCGTGGACCAGGTCTCCATATCCCTCGCCAGCCTCTCGCCCTTCTGCCATAGTGTCAAGCCCTTCTCCTCCTCACTCGGCTTGACCCAGTCCAGGGAGGCGAAGGATATCTGTGAGGGATCTCCCTGGCGACGGCTCCTGGACACGCTGCTTGGTCCCATCTTGGTGGGTTTTTCTGTCACGATCGTCTAATGAGGAGGACCAATGCGCAGCGTTGAAGGTGAACATGACTTTATTAAATTAAAGCCTAAACACGAAAAACAACAAACAATGACGAAACGTGAAGTCCTCCGTTACAATGACTGACAAGGAACAAAAACCCACAACACTAAGGTGAACACTGACAGTTTAAATATGGCTCCCAATCAGAGATAACGAGCCGACAGCTGACACTCGTTACCACTGATTGGGAGTCACACGACCAAACAATGAAACACAACCAAATACAACACAACCAAATGAACACACCCTGGCTCAAAATACACAGTCCCGGAGCCAGAGCGTGACACCCTCAGTTCAGCTTCAACACAAATCATGTTCCCTGCATCTCTGCTTTTGCTGCTGGCAGCTGCATCCTGTGAGTTTTGGGGGACTGATACATCAACATTGGTGTAATGGGGAGTAATAGAATTTTGGAAATGTAATTAACAAAATGTTCTTTTTTGTTTGTTTTGTTTCAAAGGCGTGTTTTGTCAGACTGAACTCACACAGCCAGGCTCTATGACCCTGCAGCCTGGACAGCCTCTAACCCTCTCCTGTAAGGCCTCTGGGTATTCTTTAACTAGTAGCAGCTACTGTACAGGTGTGAATCGCCAACCTGCAGGAAAAGCACTAGAGTGGATCGGATTCATTTGTCACGATGGTAGCACATATTACATTGATAAACTGAAAAAAAGTTCAGTATCTCCAGAGACACGTCCAGCAGCACAGTAACTTTAACAGGACAGAGTCTGCAGACTGAAGACACAGCTGTGTATTATTGTGCTCACCTCCACAGTGATACAAACCAGCACAGGACCTGTACTAAAACTCCATCACACTCATATGAATAGAAAGTATCTGAACACTAAACATGACACTACAATGCAAACTTTTATATCAGTTAAAACACATATAATTTATACACAATTGCTATTTTACTACAATTTCTTAGCAGTGACACGCCATCCATCAAATCTGCTCAAAGTATTAGTATCACGCTCCCCTCTTCATTTGTTTGGTGTATTCTGTCTTTATGTATGGAGAGTGCAGATTAACTAATCATCCCTTTAAGCCACTAGAGGGTGAGCTAGGTTACGGTGAACTGAATGGTTTTTATAGTAAGGTATCATTATACTGTAATTAATTCCCCCTTATTCAAACATGTTCCCAATCTCTGACTCTCCATCTTCCCACCAACTGAGGAGGAGTCAATGCAAAACTCTGACCTCATCCATCACTACTTATCTCTTTGCAGAGACTAGACTGAAGAACAGGGACACACCATAACTACTGACTGTTCATGATGAAATATACTATTGCTTTACTGCTGATGATTATAGGGGTTGACAGGTAAACACTTTAAGACTGGATTTACTTGAACAGATTGTTATGAGGTTTTGAGTCCAGGGATTATCTCTAATGTTACTTTGTCTCCACAGGTGTTCAGGGTCAGACAGTGACTTAGTCTGAATCCGTAGTTAAAAATATCCTGAAGGATCTCACAAACTGACCTGCATATATACTGGGTTTAGTGGCCACAATATAGAAATAGATACATATTCTACTATGGTTTTCTTGGTAGCCTAGTGGTTTATGTTGCTGTAAGTTTGAACTGAGGGGGCTAAGCCCGTTCTACACCCTTCGTGGCGCCGGGTACGATGCAGCTGCCAACAACAGAAGCAGAGATGCAGGGAACATGGTTTATGTTGAAGCTACAACTTTTCTTCTCCAACTGAGTGAAGGACAAATATACACACCTCCTTATATACAGAAAATAGCTTATTTGCATAGAGGTGAGGGAGTTGGTTTAAGAGGAACATGAAGAAAAAAAACAGATTGTTATAAGCTGCATCAACTTGTATTACTGACTGAAATTTGAGTGAACTTTGTACACTCTCTTGGTTTACATTATTTTACTATTATGAACACAATTATTATTGTCTTCAATGTTTCTTGGAATGTCACAGCATATAGCAATCTAACTGTTGGTGTCTCTCAAGAATAGGGTTGCAAAATTCCTGGAACTTTTATTCAATTCCTGCTTTTTCCGAAATCCCTGTTGGAGGAGTCCCGGAATCAGGAGGGAATAAGCAGGAAATCCAGAATCCTGATTTCAGGATTTCTGGAAAACCAGGACATTTATTGAAAGTTCACGGAATTTTGCAGCCCTACTCAAAGATCTACACTCGCCCAATACATATTTTAATTATTGTGTTTCATTCATATTCTTATCAAAATGTCAAGTATTATTTTAGATATAATTGAGAGTGTAACCTGTGTATGACAGTATGAAATGTATATGCCGACCAATGTGTGTTGTTGATGACATGGGGTAGTGGATAGAGTGGAACATAGACGTAGGGCCAGTTTCCCAGACACAGATTCAGCCTAATCTAAGACTAAAAAGCAATTTTAATGGTGCTTTTTAGTCAAGGACTAGGCTTAATCTGTGTCTGAGAAACCACCCCTAGAGACTTTCAAGATCAGTGTCGACCAGTTTTTGTACAGCACTGCAGCCTTCTGTGTCACTGTGACCCTCAGGCATGAAAATAAACAGTATTCAGGCTGTTCAACTGGAGATATACATGCTTCATCAACCTGGTCACAGAGCATTTCGTATTATTGTGTATGTAAATCCAAGGAGCTATGATATGCCTGAGTGGCGCAGTGGTCTAAGGCACTGCATCGCAGTGCTAACTGTGCCACTAGAGATCCTGGTTCGAATCCAGGCTCTGTCGCAGCTGGCCGCGACCGGGAGACTCATGGGCGGTGCACAATTGGTCCAGGGTAGGGGAGGGAATGGCCGGCAGGGATGTAGCTCAGTTGATAGAGCATGGCGTTTGCAACGCCAGGGTTGTGGGTTTGATTCCCACGGGGGGCCAGTATAAAAAAATGTAAATGTTATGTTTCATATGGTATTATTAATTTGTGGATGTCCATCACCCATTTCGTATGATATGGTACGAATTACAATTTGTGTTATATGTTACGAATTTGCAAAACGTACAATGTTTTATGCTTTTGTGAAATGTGTTATATGTACGAATTTGCTAAAAGTATGATATGTTACGAATTCTAGCTAAGTGGCTAATGTTAGCAAGCTCGCTAATGTTAGCTAGGCTAGAGGTTAGGGTTAGGGGTTAGGGTTAAGTTTAGAGTTCAGTTTAGGAGTTAGGTTAAAGGGTTAAGGTTAGGGTTAAGAGAAGAGTTAGCTAAAAGGGTTAAGGTTAGGGTTAGGTGAAGGGTTAGCTAAAAGGGTTAAAGTTAGGGTTAGGGGAAGGGTTAGCTAACATGCTAAGCAGTTGCAAATTAGCTAAAAAGTAGTAAGTAGTTGAAAAGTTGCTAATTAGCTAAAATGCTAAAGTTGTCCATGATGAGATTCAAACTCGCAATCTTTGGGTTGCTAGACGTTCGCGTTATATGCCCACCCATCCACCCCGACGTTCGTGTTATATGCCGACCCATCCACCCTGACCAACCACCATATTTTCGTTTTTGGCTTAAGCAACCATCTGTCTTATGTAACCATGCCAAATGTAACGTATCATATACTGTGAAGGAAAAAAGTATTTGATCCCCTGCTGATTTTGTACGTTTGCCCACTGACAAAGACATGATCAGTCTATAATTTAAATGGTAGATTTATTTGAACAGTGAGAGACAGAATAACAACAAAAAAATCTGCATTTTTTGAGGGAAATAAGTATTTGACCCCTCTGCAAAACATGACTTAGTACTTGGTGGCAAAACCGTTGTTGGCAATCACAGAGGTCAGACGTTTCTTGTAGTTGGCCACCAGGTTTGCACACACATCTCAGGAGGGATTTTGTCCCACTCCTCTTTGCAGATCTTCTCCAAGTCATTAAGGTTTTGAGGCTGACGTTTGGCAACTCGAACCTTCAGCTCCCTCCACAGATTTTATATGGAATTAAGATCTGGAGACTGGCTAGGCCACTCCAGGACCTTAATGTGCTTCTTCTTGAGCCACTCCTTTGTTGCCTTGGCTGTGTGTTTTGGGTCATTGTCATGCTGGAATACCCATCCACGACCCATTTTCAATGCCCTGGCTGAGGGAAGGAGGTTCTCACCCAAGGTTTGACGGGTACATGGCCCCGTCCATCGTCCCTTTGATACGGTGAAGTTGTCCTGTCCCCTTAGCAGAAAACACCCTCAAAGCATAATGTTTCCACCTCTATGTTTGATGGTGGGGATGGTGTTCTTGGGGTCATAGGCAGCATTCCTCCTCCTCCAAACACGGCGAGTTGAGTTGATGTCAAAGAGCTCGATTTTGGTCTCATCTGACCACAACACTTTCACCCAATTCTCCTCTGAATTATTCAGATGTTCATTGGCAAACTTCAGACGGGCCTGTTATGTGCTTTCTTGAGCAGGGGAACCTTTGCGGGCGCTGCAGGATTTCAGTCCTTCACGGCATAGTGTGTTACCAATTGTTTTCTTGGTGACTATGGTCCCAGCTGCTTTGAGATCATTGACAAGGTCCTCCCGTGTAGTACTGGGCTGATTCCTCACCATTCTCATAATCATTGCAACTCCTCAAGGTGAGATCTTGCATGGAGCCCCAGGCTGAGGGAGATTGACAGGTCTTTTGTGTTTCTTCCATTTGCGAATAATTGCACCAACTGTTGTCACCTTCTCACCAAGCTGCTTGGCGATGGTCTTGTAGCCCATTCCAGCCTTGTGTAGGTCTACAATCTTGTCCCTGACATCCTTGGAGAGCTCTTTGGTCTTGGCCATGGTGGAGAGTTTGGAATCTGATTGATTGATCGCTTCTGTGGACAGGTGTCTTTTATACAGGTAACAAGCTGAGATTATGATTCGTTACCTGTATAAAAGACACCTGGGAGCCAGAAATCTTTCTGATTGAGAGGGGGTCAAATACTTATTTCCCTCATTAAAATGCTAATCAATTTATAACATTTTTGACATGCTTTTTCTGGATTTTTTGTTGTTATTCTGTCTCTCACTGTTCAAATAAACCTACCATTTAAATTATAGACTGATCATTTCTTTGTCAGTGGGAAAACGTACAAAATCAGCAGGGGATCAAATACTTTTTTCGGTCACTGTAAATGGAGTGTCTTGGATTTACTTTCAGAATAATACGAAATGCTTTGAGACCAGGTTGGCTTCACGCTAGTGTCGCTGAAAAATGGTGAAATTACCCAGAACTGACTGAGATTAGTAAGTGCTAAGAAGGGTTGGCCTTGGCACAGAAAGTATACTTAGTCAATGTTATGACGGCGCTCATGTCATGTCAGTTAAAAAGGAGTGCATGCAAAAATATTGATGGTCAAAGTAAACAGAGAACTGTCATAAGTTCATTGTTTCAACCACCAGCTTCACTTAGTGGTCGTTCACGCAATGTCGTCTAAGAATGCGCTGGAGGACTTTTTCATGTCTGTGACTCATTGAAAAGGCTACTGGATCAAAGGTGGGCCAGACACCTGGCAACTGTGTCAGTGATTATTAAAAGTTGTGAAATCACTGTGAAGTTCCTTTCTGACATCGAATGCATGGGTTCCTACAAAACAGAAGTAGGACTCAAGGCTAGCTCAACTAATCCAACTGGAATTTGAGGGGGATATTACAAGAAGATTTCAGTGAGAATGGAATGATTGATTACTCAGAAAGTTCTGCAGAAGATCACGGAGGCTCCAACTCTTCTGAAAAGGTAAGAAACAATCTAGTGTGTAGGGCGCTGTCCATGGTGCTTATCAGTGGCGATTTTAGCATGTCAATCTTGGTGGGGCAAACTCGCAAAAATGTTTTTAGATGCATGCCAGCAAAGCCACTACACACACAAAACGAACCAATACATTAATTGCACTGTAACAGTGACAAACGGTGCCCACAAACTGTTAGGGCCTACATAAAGCTGTCCCAACAGCAGAGCTTTCTTTTCAGCACCATATATTTAATCCTTACCATCGCTACACCTGGCTATCAGCGGAGCCTTGTCTGGCAGCGAAACAGTTCATTCAGCCTCATTTACTGCCTTTAAAAAAACACAGCTGATATGTCTGACTTGCTTAAACAAATGTGGTTTCTACTGACAATTGAGATGTACAAACTATGGCATAAGTTGACGACGAGCGGATAAGAGGCAATCCGTAATTTCAATGAAGACATTAATGAGCGAGCTAGGACATACATAGTCAATATAACTATTTGTTCAGCACTTTTGAAATGTACAGCGACAGAATTCAGAACATAGGCCGTTCTTACAGTATTCTCCCTGTACACCAAGTCAGAACCATAGGATAAATAAAGGGAGCATATAAGCAGACAATGTTTCTCTGAAACAGGGTAAAGGCTACATGTGCACCACCAAGTCAGAACAGTAGGCTAAGTTATGAGGGGGAAAGGAACCAAATTATTAGAGTGAGGCACATAGGCTACTAACAGCTTACTACACTACATACACTTTCTTACCTACAGTATACATATCTCCCTGGCATATTACATCATTTATGCAGCAGCATCCAATACATTTTTGGATTCACCTTGTTGTGCTCACTTGAACAGTAAGGTGGCATGGCAGTCCTTGTAGGCAAATTTGGTCATCAAACTTTGTCATCAAAGTCTGGCATTACCTGGATTAATGATGCTTTCAAGACAACTGGGAACTCAGAAGAAAAAAACAATGTTGAATCATGACATCAGTGATCTTCCAGGTCGGGGCTCTAGAAAGAGGCCCGAGTTCCCGTCTTAGAATTCCGAGTTGGATGACCTTTCAAAACGTATTTTCCCAGTCGGAGCTAATTTTTTACAGAGTTCCCAGTTGTCTTGAACTCAGTGAAGTCTGAGATTTCCCAGTTCCGAGTTTCCAGTTGTTTTGAACGCTGCAGAAGTCATGCTGGATTGACAGCATGGCCAATGTATCCAACTTTTCAGGCCCATGGTGTTGAATGTTTATTCTTTTCCCCTCCGTTCTAGGGTCAAAATGACCCGCCACTGTAGTTGAACCAACTTTATTAAATTTTTATATTTTGGGATCATTTGTGAGAAGGAGGCAGTGAGACTTTAAAGAAAGTATCACTGCCTCCTTCTCACAAATGATCCAAAAAATATAAAAATTAAAATAAAGTTGGTTCAACACAGTGGCGGGGTCATTTTGACCCTAGGGACAACGGGAGGGTTAAGCTTGGAAAAGAGACCCTTGAACCCAGACTTGGACCACACACCCACTCCACTGAATAGCAGGCAAGTGATTGCTTTGCAACGCTTGCAGTTAGCCACTGATTCCTTCCAAACCACTCATTGTTGAATTTCTGATTTCCAACTTGTTGTGTAATGTTTATATCCAATGGTCAATGAGCACCAATACATTTTATCTATAATTCCTCTTCAAATGACAATAATTAAAAAGGATTTGACAGTAGATTGTCGAAGTGATTCATGATGATGACTGCTTGTCTAGCTTGCTAGCTAAGATTTTGAAAGCATGATGTTGACATGATTAGTCCAATCAAAGGTTTGACAGATATAACGTGATTTGACGTCATTTTATCTGTGGCCATTGACCTTGAGCCTTCTTGGATGGGCACTTCTAATGTAACTCTATGGCAGCACCCAAGGGGCTTGAATTTTCGTATTAATGACAACAACAACAAAAATAGGTGGGGGGTCAAAAAAAGTTATGCCCCACCTGCCCTGAATAATTGGTCACCACTGGTGCTTATAGAGCTCAGCGGAGATTTTACAGAAATTTCGTGGCAATTTATTGGTCAAAAGCATTTTAATTTATGTTTATTGTGGTGTAGCGTGATATAAGCAGAATTCAATATAATTCCAATGCATGAACCCAAATGACGCCCCTGGTGTATCTACATATTGTTTTTTTTCATCATAGAAATAGATACATTATATTATGGTTTCCTGGTAGCCTATTGGTTTCTGTTGCTGTAAATGGAACTGTACGTACTGGAAATGCAGTAGGCTGGCATTGCTTCATTGATTACGTGAGTCAAATTTGATTCACAGATGTGTATTGTGCCATATCACAACGTGTTGCTGAACTCACAAGCAAGCGGCATGATTGTCCATGATTGAAGAGGGCCTGTCTAAGCCTATTTATTTGTCAAGATAGCTGTGCATGGCTGCATCTCACTGTAGTAGGCTGTAGGCTATGTTTTGGTTATTTGGATCTCCATTCACCTTTTGTTTACTGTTAATGTAACTAGCCTACAGTACATATAGATTGTGTCATGCCTCTATCAATCTGATATTTTGTTTACCACATTTTCTGTTTGCATTTATTCGTTCTCATTCGCAGTTGTGTCGGTAGTCTAAGCCAAACTGCTATTCAGTATTGATGTTTGCATGCATGAATAACTAGGCTACTACTTTCAGCATTTAGTTTGCATTATTTTGGTAAGACAGCAATGTGTATGCCTGCATTCACAAAGGCTGTTTGTAATTGGTGAATTGCCCTATCTTGTAGCCTATATTCCTTAACAAAACAGCCTTGCTGTAGGACAAAGTGGTAGTCCACACAAGCTCACAGAACTGGACCACCAAGTGCTAAAGCGCGTAGCGAGTAAAAATCGTGTGTCCTTGGTTGCAACACTCACTATTGAGTTCTAAACCGCCTCTGGTAGCAACGTCAGCACAATAACTTTTTTTTCTGAAGCTTGGCAAAATCGGTTTTCATGATCAAGCAGGAAGACACAAGCCTAAGATCACCGTGCACAAAGTGAGGTGTATATGGTTTGTCGAGATCGGGTGTGGAAGAACTTGACTGGCGTGCACAGAGCCCTGACCTCAACCCCATCAAACACCTTTGGGATGAATTGGAACGCTGACTGCGAACCTAATCGCGGAGCATCAGTGCCCGACCTCACTAATGCTCTTGTGGCTGAATGGAAGCAAGTCCTCGCAGCAATATTCCAACATCTAGTGGAAAGCCTTCCCAGAAGAGTGGAGGCTATTGAAGCAGCAAAGGGGGGACCAGCTCCATATTAATGCCCATGATTTTGGAATAAGATGTTCGACGAGGATGTGCCACATACTTATTACCATGTAATGTATATTCTAAGTGCAGGATGTCTAATCATCCCTAATCAAGCCACTACAGTGTGAGCTAGGTTAGCTGGATGGTTCTTATGGCATGAAGTACAGTAGAATTGCATGTGGGTTAGGAGAGTATGTAGTGTTTATTAAGCAGCATAACTATGAATCCATTATGTCCAGAATTCACATACTAAAGGAGTACTTGGTCAAAACACCCTATACTACCCTATACACTATAATATGAATATTTAACCCATATGATACACATTTATCATCTGTAATGTACAATACAGAGCCTCTTGAGTAGTGAAGTAATCCATGGACTGTATGTGATCTTCCCACCCAGTGAGGAGGAGTCAATGCAAAACTCTGAGCTCTTCCATCACTACTTATCTCACTGAAGAGTGGATGAAAGGCACACTGACTAGACTGAGGAACAGAGACACACCATACTAAGAGTTCATCATGACATTTACTACTGTGTGTTAGGCCTACTGCTGCTAGGTAGCTCTCTCTCTGCTCTCTCCTCCCTCTGTCTGTCCTTGATTGCAGGAGTGAAGTCTGGTGTGCGGGAGTCAGGGTTCCAGCTGCAGCTCATTCACCATAATCACCTCAGCCTTTAAGACCCGGTCAAACTTACCACTCATCGTCAGATCATAGTCAAGACGACCATGTTAGTCTCGCTGCCGACTCAACCTGTTTATTTTTGCTCTTTGTGTTTTGGCCTGTTCTATTTACTTTTTCTCCTGTGCCACAGATATTTGGAACCTGACTCCTGCCTCTGCTTCACTCCTGCCACCACCATCCTGCTCTCCACTACCGGACCTCTCTTTTGGACTCACCACGGACACTAGGACATTACGGTACCACACCTGCCCTGACCTGGATCTGTTACCCTCCCTGTAACCTGGACTTGCTCTTCCCCTATTATTGGAAACCTGGACTATTGAACATTTTAAATAAACCTGTTAAACCTTCTCTGGCTTGGTGTACTTGTCTGCATTTGGGTTCTAATACTGGTAAATCATAACAGTATGATCTGACCATCATGAACCCAGCAGACAGTAGCTTGGATACCACCCCAGAGTGCACTCCAATTTGGACTGCCATAGCCAATCAGGGCATTTTACTTGGCCAACATGATACCCTGTTTAAGACGATTGCTGAGGACAGTCAGGTGCTGCTTAATCAGGTTCAATTACTCACCAATCAAGTGTCTGCCCTTACTACCCCTTCAGCCCAGATCAGAGAGCCTTTTGTTCCTGCTCCAGAGCGCTATGACGGGAACATGGGAACCTGTGGCGATTTTTGACTCAATGCTCGTTAGTGTTTGAACAACAGCCCCTCACCTACGCCTCAGAAAGAGCCCGTATTGCCTACCTTATCAACTCTACTAGCGGTTCCGCTCGTGCCTGGGGATCCGCGGTCTGGGAGAGTCAGTCAGACATTTGCAACGCTTACGTTGCCTTCACCACTGAGATGAGGAAGGTTTTTGACCACCCCGTACGAGGCAAGGAGGCTGCGAAACGGTTGTTTTCTCTTCGGCAGGGGGCTCGCAGTGTGGCGGAGATGGCAGTGGAGTTTCGGACTTTAGCAGCAGTGAGTGGTTGGAATGACGAGGCATTACAAGGAGTGTTCATCAATGCTTTGTCTGAGACTTTAAAAGATGAATTGGTGTCATATGATGAATCGCCTACGCTGGATAATCTTATTTCACTCACCATCAGGTTGGATAATCGGATTCGGGAGCGCCGCCGGGAGAGGAGTGTTAGTTCCAAGCAACCTGTCTGTCATCAACAAACTCCTCCCCGCATCTTCCCTACGGAGAAAGCCGTGTCTTCCCGAGTCGATACGAGGAGCACTGAACCCGAAGCCATGGAGGTGGGTCGTGCACGGTTGTCCTCAGAGGAGCGTGCACGTCGCATTCAGGCTCGGGTCTGCCTGTATTGTGGAGAAGCTGGTCATTTCGTTCCTTCCTGCCCAGTTCGTCCGGGGAAAAGGGCCGGCTCATCATTAATGGGAGAAGTTTTGGTGAGCCGAGCAGCGGATTCTTCCTCTTCTCCCCGCATTCTGCTCCAGGCATCCCTCCAGTGGCAGTTCCAGAATCTCTCTGTTAGTGCGCTGATTGACTCTGGTGCAGACGAAAGCTTTTTGGATAGAGAGTGGGCTCAACAAATGGATTTGGAGACTGTTCCTATGGACTGTCCGCTGCAGGCTAAGGGTCTGAATGGACAATTGTTGACCCATATTACCCATCAGACTGTTCCTGTTTGTCTTAGAGTGTCGGGAAATCATCAGGAGAACATTCAATTCCATATTATCGACTGCCCACAGACCCTCTGGTCCTTGGTATCCCTGGCTCATAAGACACAATCCACACATTGATTGGGTGACAGGTAGAATTGTTTCATGGAGCACATTTTGTCATGTGAATTGTTTGTGTTCTGCTCTGACTCCTGCCAGTACTGTGCCTCGACCTCCACTGGAGTCCATGGATCTTTCTAATGTTCCTGACGTGTATCATGACCTGGCATCCGTTTACTGCAAACACAGAGCTACTTCTCTTCCTCCTCACCGGCCTTACGACTGTGCCATTGACCTCCAGCCAGGAGCCCCGCTCCCCAGCAGTCGCCTGTACAATCTCTCCCGGCCGGAGACGGAGGCTATGGAGAACTACATTCGGGACTCCTTGGCGGCAGGTATTATGCGTCCTTCCTCGTCACCTGTAGGAGCGGGATTCTTTTTGTTGCTAAGAAGGATAAGACCCTCAGACCCTGTATTGATTACCGTGGACTTAACAACATCACCATTAAGAACAAGTATTCTCTGCCTTTGATTAATTCTGCTTTTCCCCTCCTTCATGGTGCTACCATCTTTACGAAACTGGATCTACGAAATGCGTATCACCTGGTGCGCATTCGTAAAGGTGATGAATGGAAGACTGCCTTCAACACACCCTTGGGACATTTTGAGTATCTGGTTATGCCTTTTGGGTTGTCTAATGCCCCTGCTGTTTTTCAGGCACTAGTCAATGATGTCCTTCGGGACATGTTGAATCGGTTTGTTTTTGTCTATCTGGATGATATCTTGATTTTCTCAGAGTCCTCCCAGGAACATGAACTGCATGTGCGCCAGGTGTTGCAAAGGTTGTTGGAGAACAAACTGTTTGTGAAGATGGAGAAATGTGAATTTCATGTGTCTGAGACCTCTTTTTGGGTTACATCATCGCTCAGGGGGAGTTGCGGATGGACCCAGCTAAGATCTCTGCTGTCACGGACTGGCCAGCCCCTCTACCCGCAAAACAACTTCAACGATTTCTGGGGTTTGCGAACTTCTATAGGAGGTTCATCAAGGACTACAGCCGCATTGCGTGCGCCACTCACCGCTCTCACCTCCATCTCACGACCTTCGCTTGGGAAATGAAGGGGCCGAATCAGCGTTCGAAGAACTGAAACATCGCTTCGCCTCGGCTCCCATTCTGATGCAGCCGGACCCCGACCGCCAGTTTGTCGTGGAGGTGGATGCATCCGGCACTGGGGTAGGTGCGGTGTTGTCACAGCGTTCTCCTGAAGATAACAAACTGCATCCCTGTGCTTTTCTCTCAAGGAAACTTTCTCAGGCAGAGAGGAATTATGATGTTGGCAATCGTGAACTGCTCGCCGTTAAGCTGGCTCTCGAGGAGTGGCGACATTGGTTGGAGGGGGGCGGAACAACCCTTCATCGTTTGGACGGATCATAAGAATCTGGCTTACCTCCAGTCAGCGAAGCAGCTCAACCCCCGTCAAGCCAGGTGGGCACTATTTTTTGGGAGATTCAATTTTTCTCTGTCTTACCGTCCTGGGTCACGCAACGTCAAGCCTGACGCCCTGTCTCGTGTTCATTCGGCGTTGATACTGGTAGTAACCCTGAACCCATTTTGCCTCCTACCTGCAGTATTGCGGTCGTCACATGTGACATCGAGGGGATTGTTAGACAGGCTCAACATCATCAAGCTGACCCTGGGAGGGGTCCTCCTAACCGGATGTTTGTCCCTGAGTCTGCTCGCTCCCAGGTACTTCAGTGGGCTCACTCGTCTCCCCTTACCTGTCACCCTGGAGTTTCGCGGACCCTTGACTTTGTGCGACGGAAGTTCTGGTGGGCCACGATGGAGGCGGACACTCGAGCCTTCATTGCTGCTTGTACGGTATGTGCACGAAGTAAGAACTCCACCCAGGCCAGCGCTGGTCATCTACGACCTCTACCTATACCCAGCCGGCCCTGGTCGCATATCGCTATGGATTTTGTCACTGGACTTCCCCCCTCGTCTGGAAAGACTGTAATTCTTACGGTGATTGATCGTTTTTCTAAGTTCGCTCATTTTTTGGCCCTACCTAAACTGCCCACTGCCAGAGAGACGGCTGATATTTTGGTTGAACATGTGTTCCGCTCTCATGGTCTACCCACGGATATTGTCTCTGACAGGGGTCCCCAGTTTGTCTCCCAGGTGTGGAAAGCTTTCTGTAAAGCTTTGGGCATTACATCCAGCCTGTCCTCTGGATATCACCCCCAGACCAACGGGCAAGCCGAGAGAGCGAACCAGGAGATGGAGACCGCTCTTCGCTGTGTCACAGGGTCTAACCCTGGGTCATGAGCTCCATGCTCCCCTGGGTGGAATATGCTCATAACACCTTGACTAACGCTTCCTCTGGTTTGTCTCCTTTTCTGTGTGCTCTGGGTTATCAACCTCCCCTGTTCCCTTCTCAAGAGAGGGAACTGGCGGTACCCCCGGTGCAGTCCCACATGCGCCGCTGCTTCAAGGTCTGGAGGAAGGCCAGGGTAGCTCTGTCCCGAGCTTCGGGCGTACATGCAGAGGCAAGCCAACCGTCACCGGTCCCAGGCTCCCGGTTACTCTCCTGGTCAAGAGGTATGGCTGAAGTCACGGGACCTTCCATTGAAGGTGGCGTCTAAGAAGATGGCGCCTCGTTTTATAGGACCGTTCAAGATACTGTCTATTGTTAACCCCTGTGCGGTTAAGCTACAGCTTCCTGCCTCCCTACGGGTTCATTCCACCTTTCATGTTTCCCAGATTAAGCCTGTGTCGGTTAGCCCTCTGTGCCCGCCCTCTCGTCCCCTCCTCCTCCGCCCAGGATCGTGGGTGGGGGTCCGGTCTACACTGTCCGGCGACTTCTGGATGTTCGCCGCCCGGGGTCGTGGGTTTCCAGTACCTGGTGGATTGGGAGGGTTATGGTCCTGAGGAACGTTCCTGGGTGCCCAGGAGCTTCATTGTGGATCCTGCTCTGGTCCGAGAGTTTCATAGGTTACATCCCGAAACCCGGCCGCCGCCAGGTGGCGTCCGTAGAGGGGGGTACTGTTAGGCCTACTGCTGCTAGGTAGCTCTCTCTCTGCTCTCTCCCTCCCCTCTGTCTGTCCTTGATTGCAGGAGTGAAGTCTGGTGTGCGGGAGTCAGGGTTCCAGCTGCAGCTCATTCACCATAATCACCTCAGCCTTTAAGACCCGGTCAAACTTACCACTCATCGTCAGATCATAGTCAAGACGACCATGTTAGTCTCGCTGCCGACTCAACCTGTTTATTTTTGCTCTTTGTGTTTTGGCCTGTTCTATTTACTTTTTTCTCCTGTGCCACAGATATTTGGAACCTGACTCCTGCCTCTGCTTCACTCCTGCCACCACCATCCTGCTCTCCACTACCGGACCTCTCTTTTGGACTCACCACGGACACTAGGACATTACGGTACCACACCTGCCCTGACCTGGATCTGTTACCTCCCTGTAACCTGGACTTGCTCTTCCCCTATTATTGGAAACCTGGACTATTGAACATTTTAAATAAACCTGTTAAACCTTCTCTGGCTTGGTGTACTTGTCTGCATTTGGGTTCTAATACTGGTAAATCATAACACTGTGTTTCTACTGATGGAAACTTTAATATTGCTAGAAGAAAACCTTCAGATTGTTATTATGTGAGGTTTTGAGTCCAGCTATTAGCTATAATGTTACTTTCTTTCAACAGGTGTTCAGAGTCAGACATTGACTGAGTCTGGACCAGTGGTTAAACAGCCTGTCGAATCCCACAAACTGACCTGTACAGCCTCTGGGTTCACTTTCAGTAGCTACTGGATAGCTTGGATCAGTAAAGGAGTGGAATGGATTGCTGCTATTACTGGCAGTGATGGTTGCAGCACTTTCTACCCCCAGTCTGTTCAGGGTTGGTTCACCATCCCCAGAGATAATAGCATGAAACAGGTGTATCTCCAGATGAACACTGAAGACTAAAGACTCTGCTGTTTATTATCGTGCCAGAGATACAGTGACACAGCATGATGCAGGGCTGTACAAAAACTGGTCATCACTGATCTCTAAACCCTATAATGAGTCTATGGTCCACTCTGTCACCATCAACTCCATGTCATCCACAACACACACACTGGTTGACACATACCATAGTCTCACATACAGGTTGAAACATACCATGCTCAATTGTATATAAAATAATTAAATATTAAAAATATAAAAACATTTGATAAGAATATAAATAAATCACAAATAAAAATTGAATGGGCCGAGTACAGATCGTTTAGGGACACCAACAGTTATATTTCTATATACTGTGCCATTGCAAGAAACATTCATGACAATATTGATTGTTTTGATAGTAATAAGATGCTGTAAACAAAGTGAGATTCCAAAGTTTATAATGCAGACTGATGCAGCTTATAACAGTCATACCAATCAATCTCCTGAACATGTCATTGTGATACTACACTCTCTACTTACGCTGTCTACTTACACTCTCTACTTACACTCTCTACTTACACTGTCTACTTACACTGTCTACTTACACTCTCTACTTACACTGTCTACTTACACTCTGTACTTACACTGTCTACTTACACTCTCTACTTACACTGTCTACTTACACTCTGTACTAACACTGTCTACTTACACACTCTACTTACACTCTCTACTTACACTGTCTACTTACACTCTCTACTTACACTGTCTACTTACACTCTGTACTTACACTGTCTACTTACACTTTCTACTTACACACTCTACTTACACTCTCTACTTACACTGTCTACTTACACTGTCTACTTACACTGTCTACTTACACTCTCTACTTACACTGTCTACTTACACTCTCTACTTACACTCTCTACTCTCTAATAATAATGTGTATTATTGTGCTCGAAGACCACAGTGATACAAACCAGGACCAGAGCTGTACAAAAACGGAATACCCATGTGAAACAAGCACAAGTGCAACATATTGCCCTCATTGATTCAATATGATATAATAATATCAATCGAAGAACTGCTCTATGACATAAAACTTCTTGTTGATACACTGGCACAGTAAGTGGCTATGTCACTATTACATGAACACCTTGAGTCTTCAACAAAACATTTCTCATCAGTACCAAGATATGTAGTATTTAGACCACTAGAGCTACAGGGAGAGACATTTAACACCATAGAGATGCAAATGTATTTCTGTTAACATAGATCCAAGGTCTCCTCCCATTTCAATAGTCTGATATAACTGCCCTCCACAGACCATCTCCCTCAGTCACGACGGCCACTCCCAGTCTCTTCCCTTGCTTCTAGAATCTTAGAACTCACCAACAATGACAGTTCTAGAATGTGTGTTCCTTCTGTCTCTCATCTCAGGTGAGTTAACTGGATGTATTTATGTCTAGTGTAGGAGAGAGGAGAGGAGCTGTGCTACTTGGCTGGAGGGTAACAATCATCTAAACTCTGTCTGTTTTTCAGCTGTTCAGGGGCAGTTACTCACCTCCTCTGAGCCAGTGGTGAAGAGACCTGGAGAGCCAGTGACCTTGTCCTGTAGTGTGTCTGGGCTTTCTCTAAGCTATCTACATTGGATATGTCAGAAACCAGGGAAAGGACTGGAGTGGATTGGACGCATTGACAGTGGCACTGGCACTATATTTGCCCAGTCTCTCCAGGGCCAGTTCATCATCACCAAAGACAGCTCCTTAAACCAGCTGTACTTAGAGGTGAAAAGCCTGAAGCCTGAAGACTCTGCTGTTTATTATTGTGCCAGAGACACAGTGACACAGGAGGCTGCAGGACCGTACAAAAACTGATCAACACTGATGAGAGGCAATGAGGCACGTCTGTTCTTTAAACACACACACACGTACACCACTCAACAGTAGTGGGAAACACACTGTCCACTGATGTTAATGTTATAAACATAAAACATCCACAGACATTATAAACAGTGAAAATCACACCATTATATTAACACAGAAGTCAAGTTTATGCAATTCAGACATCATGTCAGCTATTATGTTTTGAGCATCTTTAACAAACAAAAATATATTAATGTGATCAGCAAACAGAAATATACTCAAACTAAAAACAGTAATGGATCAATTATAGATCCTTGGGGAACTCCACAATAGATTCCCAAGAGGGGATAAACAGTAATAATACATATAATTCAATACTAATTGTATTGTCCCACATAGGGAAATGTGCTTGTTTCTGTGCTGTTCAACATTGTATAAAAGAAAAAACATATCTAGTCTGAACATCTCAAATGAAAAATCTGAATAGAAGAATAAAGGACAGGGAGGAGAGAATCAAGGAAGATCTCTCAGTCTCCATTTAAACCTCTAGAAGGAAGTCTAAGGTCTCCCCCTACTTCATCGCTTTATAGTCTGACACTCAGCTCTGGCCTTAGTCTAGGCAGCTTGGACTGACATTACAGCAAGCCCTGCACTAACCTGACTAGCACCGAACCAAGTTTAGTACTCTGTAATAAGTACGTGACAAAATTCTGTGTCCACTAGAATAAATGTACCATAATTTTCAGGGATTTTTCAGAAATCAACTGCTACAAAGACGTCGCTTATTATGTGAATGCACATTTTATAAGCGTCCTGGTGCAGCTCGGCCATAAAAAATAAACAAAAAAACTAATCAAAATGTGGGGATTCATTCACCTTGTTACAATGTACATTGAAATGTTATCCATTCTCTTGAATAGTAATGTTTTAGGGCATATAACCCAAAATTGTCAGTTTGATCTACGGGACCACCCATACGTAAAATGTATGCACACATGACTGGTACTTTGGATAAAAGTGTCTGTTAAATGGCAAATATTATATTATTGCATTTATATTATATTATATATTATATGTTCCTGTTCGCTACTGCCCTGTGAGGAGGAGTCAATGCAAAACTCTGAGCTCTTCCATCACTACTTATCTCACTGCAGAGTGGAGGAGAGGAACTGAAGCTCTGACTAGACTGAGGAACAGAGACACACCATAACTACTAATGGTTAATCATGACATTTAATATTGTGGTTCTACTGATGACAATAGGCTTGACAGGTGAGCACTTTTAGATCGTTTTTATTTGTAACCGAATGCTTGCTGAGGTTTTGAGTCCAGGTAGTATCTCTAATAGTATTGTTTTTTCTCCACAGGTGTTCAGGGTCAGACATTGACTGAGTCTGGACCAGTGGTTAAAAAGCCTGGAGAATCCCACAAACTTATGTGTGCATATTCTGGGTTTGGTGGAAATATTGGTGCAGCTTGGATCAGACAGTCTCCTGGAAAAGAACTGGAGTGGGTTTCCTATATTAGCAGTGGTAGTACTATCTACTACTCCCAGTCTATTCAGGGTCGGTTCACCATCTCCAGAGACAATAACAAGCAGCAGGTGTATCTCCAGATGAACAGTCTGAAGACTGAAGACTCTGCTGTTTATTATTGTGCCAAAGACACAGTGACACAGGAGGGCTGCAGCGCTGTACAAAAACTGATCAAGCACTTCTCTCACTGTGAGAGTCTGTGATTCTGATCTCCAGTCACTGTTAACATAAATCCCAAGGCCCCACCAACACTAGGAGAGTAGACACATCATACTCTTAATTATAACCATAATATACATGATAATTTGAAAAACATAAAATATATAGGACATCCTGTCAAGATAACTGTATGAGTATCCTCATGAAACTTTAACCGAAAACCTTACAGCCATTCAAAGTGAGTTGACAATGGCAAATAACCCCAAACAGGATCCATACTATATGCAGTCATTCAGTCAAATTCATTATCAATCTCTAGAAGCTAAAACCATTTAAGACTATTTGGTCATGTCTTTCAATTTAGCGACTTAATTCATTTATTTGAATGGAACTATAAGTCAAATTAGTACAATATGTATTACAGAACCATGAAGGTTAATAATGTTAAAGTATAGCTAAAACAAGTTTAGATGGAACACGTATAGATGGAACAAGTTGAGATGGAACAAGTTGAGATGGAACAAGTATAGATGGAACAAGTATAAATGGAACAAGTTGAGATGGAACAAGTTGAGATGGAACAAGTTTATTGTATTAATCCCAATAGATTCTGTAATCCTGTGCTGTTCTGAAAAACAATGCTGCCAATAACAACCCTCAAAGTACATCTCCATCTCAGTCTTTGTTTAAGCCTCTAGAGGGCAGTCTATGCAAAGTCTCCCTCCCCTTCAACCCTATATAATCAGACACTCAGCTCTGGCCTTCTCATTATAGGCAGCTTGGACTGATATTACAGCGAGTCCTGCACTAAATATCACTGAACAATGGAACTGAGGATTGTCTGGAGTTTAGTTGTCATGGTGATGTCCATACAGAGTAAGTAAAGCATTACATGGTGACTGAAGAATGTCTGAGTATCATGGTTAAACTCTAAATGTACATTTACATTTTAGTCATTTAGCAGGCGCTCTTATCCAGAGCGACTTACAGTTAGTGAAGACATATTTTTTTTATACTGGCCCCCCGTGGGAATCGAACCCACAACCCTGGTGTTGCAAGCGCCATGCTCTATCAACTTAGCTACATCCCTGCCGGCCATTCCCTCCCTACCCTGGACGACGCTGTGCCAATTGTGCGCCGCCCATGAGTCTCCCGGTCGCGGCCGGCGGCGACAGAGCCTGGATTCGAACCAGGATCTCTAGTGGCACAGTTAGCACTGCGATGCAGTGCCTTAGACCACTGCGCCACTCAGGAGTAAAATACCTTATTTACACAAGTATTCAGACCCTTTGCTATGAGACTCTAAATTGAGCTCAGTTGCATACTGTTTCCATTGATCCTCCTTGAGATGTTTCTACATGTGATGGGTGATTTGAAAGAGTCAGGCGCAGGAGGGTAAATCACAGAATACAGAGTTTATTCCGGAATACAGAGTTACGCAGGATAGCGTCAAACAGTCCAGTGCGCAAAACAGGCGCACTGGAACAAAACAGGCACACAGGGAAAATATACCCCGGCAATACAATTTACACGGAGTTCAACCGAGCTACTCTCTCCTCACATTAAACAATCACCCACAAGGACAAGGGGGCAGAGGGAACACTTATGCACGTACTAATGAGGGGATATGAACCAGGTGTGTGTAATAGACAAGACAAAACAAATGGAATGATGAGATGTGATGCGGCAGTGGCTTGAAGGCCGGTGACGACAAACGCCGAAGCCTGCCCGAACAATGAGAGGAGGCAGCTTCGGAGGAAGTCGTGACACTACAACTTTATTGGAGTCCACCTGTGGTAAATTCAATTGATTGGACATGATTTGGAAAGACACACACCTGTCTATATAAGGTCCCACAGTTGACAGTGCATGTCAGAGCAAAAAACAAGCCATGAGGTTGAATAAATTGTCCGTAGAGTTCCGAGACATGATTGTGTCGAGGCACAGATCTTGGGAAGGGTACAGAAATATTTCTGCAGCATTGAAGGTCACCAAGAACACAGTGTCCTCCATTGAAGACCACCAAGACTCTTCCTAGAGCTGGCCGACCAGCCAAACTGAGCCTTGGTCAGGGAGGTGACCAAGAACCCGATGGTCACTCTGACAGAGCTCCAGTGTTTCTCTGTGGAGAATGGAGAACCTTCCAGAAGGACAACCATCTCTGCATCACTCCAATCAGGCCTTTATGGTAGAGTGGCCAGACGGAAGCCACTCTGCAGTAAAAGGCACATGACAGCCCGCCTGGAGTTTGCCAAAAGGCACCTAAAGACTCTCAGACAATGAGAAACAAAATTCTCTGATCTGATGAAACCAAGATTGAACTCTTTGGCCCGATTGAACATCTCTAGAATGACCCAAAATAAGCTGTGCAGCGATACTCCCCATCCAACCTGACACAGCTTGAGAGGATCTGCAGAGAAGAGTGGGAGAAACTCCCCAAATACAGGTGTGCCAAGCTTGTAGCTTCATACCCAAGAAGACTGGAGGCTTTAATTTCTGCCAAAGGTGGTTCAATAAAGTCCTGAGTAAAGGGTCTGAATACTTTTGTAAATGTGATATTTCTAAAAACCTGTTTTTGCTTTGTCATTATGAGGTATTGTCTGTAGATTGATGAGGATAAAAACCAATTTAATCCAGTTTAGAAAAAGGCTGTAACTTAACAAAATGTGGAAAAAGTAAAGGGGTCTGAATGCACTGTATATATAGTCCTCTGTAGCTCAGTTGCTAGAGCATGGAGTTTGCAACGCCAGGATAGTGGGTTTGATTCCCAGGACTACCCATATGTAAAATGTATGCACTCATGACTCTAAGTCGCTTTTGAAAAAAGCATCTGCTAAATGGCATATGTTATTTTTATATTACAGTGATAAGCTGAAAAACAAGTTCATTATCTCCAGAGACCCTTCCAACAACACAGTAACTTTAACAGGACAGAGTCTGCAGACTGAAGACACAGCTATGTATTATTGTGCTTGAAGACCACAGTGATACAAACCAGGACAGGAGTACAAAAACGGAATACCCATGTGAATCAAGCACAAGTGCAACATATGGCCCTCATTGATTCAATATAATATAAAAATATCAATCGAAGAACTGCTCTGTAAAATAAAACGTCTTATTGATACACTGTTACTATAACATGTACAACTTAATTCTTCACCAAAACATTACACAACAGTGCCAAGATATGTAGTATTTAGACCAAAAACATGACGGGGAGAGACATTTAACACCATAGAGATGCAAATGTATTTCTGTGGTCATAGACTCAAGATCTCCCATTTCATTAGAGTCTGATATACTGTAGTTGCCCTCCACATATCCCCTCAGTCACGACAACCACTCCCAGTCTGTGTGTCTCCTCAGGGTGTGACCAAGAACCCGATGGTCACTCTGACAGAGCTCTTGTTCCTCTGTGGAGATGGGAGAACCTTCCAGAAGGACAACCATCTCTGCAACACTCCACCAATCAGGCCTTTATTGTAGAGTGGCCAGACGGAAGCTACTCCTCAGTAAAATACACATTACAGCCCGCTTGGAGTTTGCCAAAAGGCACCTAAAGACTCTAAGGCCATGAGAAGCAAGATTCTCTGGTCTGATGAAACCAAGATTGAACTCTTTGGCCTGAATGCCAAGTATCATGGCTGGAGGAAACCTGGCACCATCCCTACGGTGAAGCATGGTGGTGGCAGCATCATGCTGTGGGGATGTTCTTCAGCGGCAGGGACTGGGAGGCCAGTCAGGATCGAGGCAAAGTTGAACGGAGCAAAGTTCAGAGAGTTCCTTGATGGAAACCTGCTCCAGAGCACTCAAGACCTCAGACTGGGGTGAAGGTTCACCTTCCAACAGGACAACGACCCTAAGCACACAGCCAAGACAACGCAGGAGTGGCTTCGGGACAAGTCTCTGAATGTCCTTGAGTGGCCCAGCCAGAGCCCGGATTTGAACCCAATCGAACATCTCTGGAGAGACCTTAAAATAGCTGTGCAGCAACGCTCCCCATCCAACCTGACAGAGCTTGAGAGGATTTGCAGAGAAGAATCTGAGAAACTCCCCAAATACAGGTGTGCCAAGCTTGTAGAGGCATACCCAAGAATACTGGAGGCTGTAATCGCTGCCAAAGGTGCTTCAACAAAGTACTGAGTAAATGGTCTGAATACTTACGTAAATGAGCTAAAAAAAAAAAAATTGTGGGGGAAAACATTTCTACAAACCTGTTTTTCCTTCGTCATTATGGGGCATTGTGTGTAGATTGAGGAGGGATTAAAAAACGAAATCAATTCAAGAATAAGGCTGTAATGTAACAAAATGTGGAAAAAGTAAAGGGGTCTGAATACTTTCCGAAGTCATTTTTATGCACTTCATTAGCTATTATATTTTGAGCATCTTTATCTGAAAGATTTATGCAAAGTCTTATGTAACAACAATGTTGCTATTGTAATAATCACAAAGTTACCACACATGTATAATAACTTGATGTCAAGTGTTACTGTATTACCTTATGTCTCACTCATTATGAAAATATATTTGTTAGTCATCTTGAAGCTGCAAAAGTGGTCTACTCTAATGTTGAGGTGATTCCATGTCCCTCATGCAGTGGTGTAAAGTACTTAAGTAAAAATACACTGCTCAAAAAAATAAAGGGAACACTTAAACAACACAATGTAACTCCAAGTCAATCACACTTCTGTGAAATCAAACTGTCCACTTAAGAAGCAGCACTGATTGACAATAAATGTCACATGCTGTTGTGCAAATGGAATAGACAACAGGTGGGAATTATAGGCAATTAGCAAGACACCCCCAACAAAGGACTGGTTTTGCAGGTGGTGACCACAGACCACTTCTCAGTTCCTATGCTTCCTGGCTGATGTTTTGGTCACTTTTGAATGCTGGCGGTGCTTTCACTCTAGTGGTAGCATGAGACGGAGTCTACAACCCACACAAGTGGCTCAGGTAGTGCAGCTCATCCAGGATGGCACATCAATGCGAGCTGTGGCAAGAAGGTTTGCTGTGTCTGTCAGCGTAGTGTCCAGAGCATGGAGGCGCTACCAGGAGACAGGCCAGTACATCAGGAGACGTGGAGGAGGCCGTAGGAGGGCAACAACCCAGCAGCAGGACTGCTACCTCCGCCTTTGTGCAAGGAGGAGCAGGAGGAGCACTGCCAGAGCCCTGCAAAATGACCTCCAGCAGGCCACAAATGTGCATGTGTCTGCTCAAACGGTCAGAAACAGACTCCAGGTGGGGGTTGTGCTTACAGCCCAACACCGTGCAGGACGTTTGGCATTTGCCAGAGAACACCAAGATTGGCAAATTCGCCACTGGCGCCCTGTGCTCTTCACAGATGAAAGCAGGTTCACACTGAGCACGTGACAGACGTGACAGAGTCTGGAGACGCCGTGGAGAACGTTCTGCTGCCTGCAACATCCTCCAGCATGACCGGTTTGGCGGTGGGTCAGTCATGGTGTGGGGGTGGCATTTCTTTGGGGGGCCGCACAGCCCTCCATGTGCTCGCCAGAGGTAGCCTGACTGCCATTAGGTACCGAGATGAGATCCTCAGACCCCCTTGTGAGACCATATGCTGGTGCGGTTAGCCCTGGGTTCCTCCTAATGCAAGACAATGCTAGACCTCATGTGGCTGGAGTGTGTCAGCAGTTCCTGCAAGAGGAAGGCGTTGATGCTATGGACTGGCCCGCCCGTTCCCCAGACCTGAATCCAATTGAGCACATCTGGGACATCATGTCTCGCTCCATCCACCAACGTCACGTTGCACCACATACTGTCCAGGAGTTGCAAAAGTCCAGGTCTGGGAGGAGATCCCTCAGGAGACCATCCGCCACCTCATCAGGAGCATGCCCAGGCGTTGTAGGGAGGTCATACAGGCACGTGGAGGCCACACACACTACTGAGCCTCATTTAGACTTGTTTTAAGGACATTACATCAAAGTTGGATCAGCCTGTAGTGTGGTTTTCCACTTTAATTTTGAGGGTGACTCCAAATCCAGACCTCCATGGGTTGATAAATTTGATTTCCATTGATAATTTTTTTGTGATTTTGTTGTCAGCACATTCAACTATGTAAAGAAAAAAGTATTTTATAAGATTATTTCATTCATTCAGATGTAGGATGTGTTATTTTAGTGTTCCCTTAATTTTTTTGAGCAGTGTACTTTTAAAGTACTACTTAAGTAGTTTTGTGGGGTATCTGTACTTTACTTTACTATTTATATTTTTGACAACTTTTACTTTTACTCCACTACATTTCTAAAGAAAATAATGTACTTTTTACTCCATACATTTTCCCTGACACCCAAAAGTACTCGTTACATTTTGAATGATTAGCAGGACAGAAATAATAAAAATGCACCCGCCTATGACAGCCTTCTGCATCTGCCGTGGAAGGTGGCCGAGCTAAAGTGGTGTTTGTCAGACCATGAGACATGGTCTGCAGTGTCCAAACGGTTTGGCCTACTAACTAATATGATCACTGACCCCCACAAGCCCCACAGGACTCGTCTGAAGGTAACCGGTACCGTCGATGTGCCAACTGTTTGGAATGTTACCCCACTGTGGAAGGGGGAGATTCACATGAACACGATGCTGTTCTCCGTTTTGCTCTATGACCCCCAGAAGTGTCACGTGACTTGTCTGAAGGTCACCGGTACCAGTTAAAAAAATAAATGGAAGTATGAAGGTAGTTTTGTGCCTACACAAAAAAAGGGGTTAAATATGTGTCCAAAAATATATCTATTTCCTGAGCTTTCTTATATCTCCTAGATATAGGACAGACACTTCAAAACCTTATTCCTTATGATTTTTTTTACTGTCTTTTTTGCAATTCATGAATGTTTTATTCAATGTGTTTCTATACATTTACATTTTAGTCATTTAGCAGACGCTCTTATCCAGAGCGACTTACAGTTAGTGAATACATATTTTTATTTTTTATTTTTTTTATGCTGGCCCCCCATGGGAATCGAACCCACAACACTGGCGTTGCAAACGCCATGCTCTATCAACTGAGCTACATCCCTGCCGGCCATTCACTCCCCTACCCTGGGCCAATTGTCCCAGAACAACAGCAAAGGACCTTGTGAAGATGCTGGAGGAAACAGGTACAAAAGTATCTATATCCACAGTAAAACGAGTCCTATATCGACATAACCTGAAAGGCCGCTCAGCAAGGAAGAAGCCACTGCTCCAAAGCCGCCATAAAAAAGCCAGACTACGGTTTGCAACTGCACTTGGGGACAAAGATCGTACTTTTTGGAGAAAGTCCTCTGGTCTGATGAAACAAAAATATAACTGTTTAGCCATAATGACCATCGTTATGTTTGGAGGAAAAAGAGGGTGGCTTGCAAGCCGAAGAACACCATCCCAACCGTGAAGCACGGGGGTGGCAGCATCATGCTGTGGGGGTGCTTGCTGGAGGAGGGACTGGTGCACTTCACAAAATAGATGGCATCATGAGAAAGGAAAATTATATGGATATATTGATGCAACATCTCAAGACATCAGTCAGGAAGTTAAAGCTTGGTCGCAAAAGGGTCTTCCAAATGGACAATGACCCAAAGCATACTTCCAAAGTTGTGGGAAAATGGCTTAAAGATAACAAAGTCAAGATATTGGAGTGGCCATCACAAAGCCCTGACCTCAATCCTATAGGAAATGTGTGGGCAGAACTGAAAAAGCGTGTGCGAGCAAGGAGGCCTACAAACCTGACTCAGTTACACCAGCTCTGTCAGGAGGAATGGGCCAAAATTCACCCAACTTTATGTGGGAAGCTTGTGGAAGGCTACCCGAAATGTTTGACCCAAGTTAAACAATTTAAATGCTACCAAATACTAATTGAGTGTATGTAAACTTCTGACCCACTGGGAATGTGATGAAAGAAATAAAAGCTGAAATAAATCATTCTCTCTACTATTATTCTGACATTTCACATTCTTAAAATAAAGTGGTGATCCTAACTGACCTAAGACATGGAATTTTTACTAGGATTAAAATGACAGGAATTGTGAAAAACTGAGTTTAAATGTATTTGGCTAATGTGTATGTAAACTTCCGACTTCAACTGTAGGTTCCCAAGAGGGGATAAGCAGTATTTATGTTATTTTATTAGGATCCCCATTAAGTGTTGCGAAAGCAATAGCTACTCTTCCTGGGGTCCACACAAAACATGAAACATGACATAGTACAGAACATTAATAAACAATGTGAGAGTTCAGTGACCAGACGGAGGAAGACAACACGACAGTACCCTCCTCAGGGTGACAGGTACTAGTGTAAAGCCAATTAGCACACAGCTGGGCCCACTAATTGCTTGGTGTCTTCCTCTATATAGGTGTGCCAGGAGAGGAGCTGAGGGAGGATTGGGAGGATTGGGAGTAGAGACGGGGACCTGTGAGGACATCGTATTGACCTACCTCAGAGAAAGCTTCTTCGTCTGGGGCACCTAGTCTCTCTGTTAACCAAGGCAGATTATAGATAGAGAGAAACACTCCTCCTGTAACTATTATATGTAGACGATAGTCTAAAGACAGGAGTAGACATTTGTTTTTTTGCTTTCCCTTTTTGGGCCACGGCCTTTTGGTCAACGGCTTAGTTTATGTTTATTTGTTTTGTTACGCTGCGTTGGACATTACCCTGTATTGGAATTATTTTGTTGGGTGAAAGAAAACCTGTTCAGTAACAATACAAAAGAAAAGGAACCACAACCACTGCCTCTGGTCTGTTCATTTCATGCCTCCCGCTTGTGTTAGGGTGCTTCGGACAAGCAGATCCGTTCACAACAAGAACAGCTCAAGAACAGAACTACTAACATTTTTAAAAAGGCACACATAGCCTACATATCAGTACATACACACAATATCTAGGTCAAATAGGGGAGAGGTGTTGTGCCGGCAGGAGTTGCTTTATCTGTTTTTTCAAACCAGGTTTGCTTTTCATTTGAGCAATATGAGATGGAAGGGAGTTCCATGCAATAATGGCTCAATATAATACTGTATGCATTCTTGAATTTGTTCTGGATTTGGGGACTAAGAGATAAATCCAATTCAATACTAACGGAAATATTCTTCTTTTGTGCTGTTCAGCAATGCATAAAATACAAAACATATCCAGTCTGAACATCTCATATGAAACATCTGATAATAACAGGGAGAAGAATGATGGACAGGGTGGAGTACTAAGGCATAGAGCAGACAATCTCTCCCTCTCAGTCTGTATTTAAACCTCTAGAGGGCGGTCTATGCAAAAGTCTCCCTCCCATTCATCCCTATATAATCAGACACTCAATTCTGGCCTTCTCATTATAATCAGCTTGGACTCATATTACAGCGAGTTCTGTACTAACTAATACTGAACAATGAGGACTGTCTGGAGTTTAGTACTCATGTTGGTGTCTGTAAAAGTAAGTGACAATATTATGTGTCTGACTCCAACACCGCATCCACATCAGCGTTGTGACAGAATCACACACCATACTATGGAGTCAGCAGGAGCAGCGGCGGCGACCGAGTGGCTGGAGGATCGTGTCAGCTGTCAGGACGCCAGGAGACAGCAACTCGGCTCCGCCATGCAAGAGGTGATGAACACCCTGCGCCGATGGGAGAGGGGAGGCGTGCCCACACCTCCTCCTACCTTACCACCACCATCGGCCAGCCCCACCGTACCAGCTCCGGAGTCCAGTGGGATTCGGCTCTCGCTCCCGAGGGCGTATGATGGCACCGCAGCCGGGTGTCAGGGGTTCCTCCTTCAGGTGGAACTCTACCTGGCCACCATACACCCGGCGCCCTCGGGATACGAGAGCGTTTCCGCCCTCATCTCCTGTCTCTCCGGCAAGGCGTTGGAGTGGGCCAACGCCGAATGGAGGGGAATAGACGCCGCCACCATCAGCTACGCGGAGTTCTCCCGCCGCTTCAGGGCTGTTTTCGATCACCCTCCTGAGGGTAAAGCGGCGGGGAGCGTCTGTTCCACCTCCGACAGGGGGAAGAGGAGCGCACAGGAGTTCGCCCTGGACTTCCGGACTCTAGCGGCGGATGCGGGGTGGAATGAGAGGGCCCTCATCGACCACCATCGGTGTAGCCTCGCGTGAGGACATTCGACGAGAGCTGGCCTGCAGGGACACCAATCTATCCTTCGACCAGTTGGTGGACATGTCAATCCGTCTGGATACCCTGCTGGCCACCCGCGGACGTCCCGAGTTCGGGCCGTCCATTCCATCCCCCAGCACCTCCGAGCCGAGCCCTATGG
This sequence comes from Coregonus clupeaformis, assembly GCF_020615455.1. Lineage (NCBI taxonomy): Eukaryota > Metazoa > Chordata > Actinopteri > Salmoniformes > Salmonidae > Coregonus > Coregonus clupeaformis. Next base: position 486,083 of record NW_025533660.1, read on the forward strand.
AGCTTGGGGTGCTGGCGCTAGAGAGAGGAGGAAAGAGAGCCCGAGGGGGGCCGTCCCCTGCACCAACTGTGGCCGTGGAGGACACACTGCGGATAGGTGCTGGGATCCGTTGGGATCTGGGTTGATTAGGGAGGTCACAGCGCCACCAAAGATGAAGACGCAGAGGGGTCATGAGGAGATCATTCAGTTGTACCTGATCGGCTTCCTTGGTTAATCGCCCATGACCCCAACATTTCGTGGCAACAGAGGGCTCTCAAGGAGTGGTCTGACCAGTGTGTTGGGCGATGTTTAGGTGTTTCCGTTGGTGCGACCACGGTGGAGAGTCCGAACCAAGTGCCGCAATGCACATTTCCCCCTGAGTATGAGGATTTGGCACTCGTGTTCAGCAAGACTAGGGCGACGCGATTGCCACCTCATAGACAGGGAGATTGTGCGATAAACCTCCAGGCAGGTGCGGCACTCCCGCGGAGCCATGTGTATCCTCTGTCTCAAGAGGAGACGGCGGCTATGGAGACATACATAGCCGAGTCCCTGAGACAAGGATACATACGGTCCTCCACTTCCCCTGCGTCCTCGAGTTTCTTTTTTGTGAAGAAAAAGGATGGAGGGTTGCGCCCGTGTATTGATTACCGTAGTCTCAATCAGATCACTGTTAAATACAGTTATCCTCTTCCTCTGATTGCGAGTATGACTGAATCATTACGCGGAGCGCGTTTCTTCACAAAACTGGATCTCAGGAGCGCCTACAACTTGGTGCGCATTAGGGAGGGAGATGAATGGAAGACAGCATTTAGTACCACCTCTGGTCATTATGAGTATCTCGTAATGCCATACGGGTTAATGAATGCTCCTTCAGTCTTCCAATCATTTGTGGACGAGATCTTCCGGGACCTGCATGGGCAGGGTGTGGTAGTGTACATTGACGACATCCTAGTGTACTCTTCTACCCGAGCCGAGCATGTAGCCCTGGTTCGCCGAGTGTTGGGTAGGCTGTTGGAGCATGACTTGTATGTCAAGGCAGAGAAATGTCTGTTTTTCCAGAAGTCCATCTCCTTCTTGGGTCATCGGTTGTCGGCGTCAGGGGTGAAGATGGAGATTGACCGTGTGTCAGCAGTGCGTAACTGGCAAACCCCAACCACTGTTAAAGAGGTGCAGCAGTTTTGTGGTTTTGCCAATTACTACCGGAGGTTTATCCGGGGTTTTGGACAGGTAGCAGCTCCCATCACTTCCCTGCTGAAGGGGGGCCCGGTGCGTTTGCAGTGGTCGGCTGAAGCGGACAGGGCGTTTGGTAAACTGAAGGACCTGTTCACTTCGGCTCCAGTGCTGGCGCACCCGGACCCCGCTTTAGCGTTCCAGGTAGAGGTGGACGCGTCAGAGGCCGGTATTGGGGCAGTACTGTCGCAACGCTCTGGCACGCCTCCTAAGCTCCGTCCCTGCACTTTTTATTCTAAGAAGCTCAGCCCGGCGGAACGTAATTATGACGTAGGGGACAGGGAGCTGTTAGCCGTGGTGTGGAGGCATTGGCTTGAGGGGGCTCAACACCCCTTTTCTCATTCTGACTGACCATCGTAACCTGGAGTACATCCGGGCAGCTAGGAGATTGAACCCTCGTCAGGCTAGGTGGAACATGTTTCTGACCCGGTTCGTGTTTAAGATAACTTACATCCCAGGGTCCCAGATTGGTAAGGCAGACGCCCTGTCCCGGCGGTATGACACAGAGGAGAGGTCCATTGAGCCCACTCCCATACTGCCGGAGTCTTGTCTGGTGGCACCGGTGGTATGGGAGGTCGATGCGGAAATTGAGCGGACGTACGTGCCGCTCGAGGTCCTTGATCGTCTCATTTATTGGGCTCATACGTCACCCTCCTCTGGACATCCAGGTATTGGCCGGACAGTGCACTGCCTTAGTGTTAAGTACTGGTGGCCAACATTGGCTAGGGACGTGAGGGTTTATGTCTCCTCCTGCTCGGTGTGCGCTCAGTGTAAGGCGCCTAGACACCTGCCCAGGGGGAAGTTACAACCCCTGCCCGTTCCACAACGGCCGTGGTCTCACCTCTCGGTGGACTTTGTCACGGACCTTCCCCCTCTCAGGGGAATACCACTATTATGGTCGTTGTGGATCGGTTCTCTAAGGCCTGTCGTCTCATCCCAATGCCGGGTCTCCCTACTGCCCTACAGACCGCTGAGGCTTTGTTTACCCACGTCTTCCGGCACTACGGGGTTCCCGAGGATATAGTGTCTGATCGGGGTCCCCAATTCACCTCTTGAGTCTGGAGGGCGTTCATGGAACGCTTGGGGGTCTCGGTTAGCCTTACCTCGGGTTTCCACTCTGAGAGTAATGGGCAGGTGGAGAGAGTGAACCAGGATGTGGGTAGGTTTCTGAGATCATATTGCCAGGGCCGGCAGGAGGAGTGGTCGGGGTATATCCCCTGGGCAGAGATGGCTCAGAACTCTCTTTGCCACTCCTCTACTAACCTGACCCCTTTCCAGTGTGTGTAAGGGTATCAGCCGGTTCTGGCACCATGGCATCAGAGCCAGATCGAGGCTCCTGCGGTGGATGAGTGGTTTCGGCGCTCGGAGAAGACGTGGAACGCTGCACACGTACATCTGCAGCGGGCCATCCGTAGGCAGAAGGCGAGCGCCGATCTCCACCGCAGTGAGGGTCCAGTATACGCACCTGGAGATCGAGTCTGGCTCTCAACTCGAAACCTGCCCCTTCGCCTGCCCTGCCGGAAGCTTTGTCGGCGGTTTGTGGGGCCATTTAAAGTCCTGAGGAGATTGAACAAGGTTTGTTACAAGTTACAACTGCCTAATGACTATCACATTAACCCCTCGTTCCATGTGTCTCTCCTCAGGCCGGTGGTAGCTGGTCCACTCCAGGACAGTGAGATAAGAGAGACTCCTCCGCCCCCACTGGACATCGACGGGGCTCCGGCGTACTCTGTCCGGTCCATCGTGGATTCGAGACGTCGGATGGGGGGTCTACAATATCTCGTGGAGTGGGAGGGGTACGGTCCGGAGGAACGGTGCTGGGTGCCTAGGAGGGACATTTTAGATCCATCCCTCCTGACTGAGTTCCACCGTAGTCATCCCACGCGCCCTGCTCCACGTCCTCCTGGCCGTCCCCGAGGCCGGGGTCAGCGCAAGGCTGGAGACGCGCGTCAAGGGGGGGGTAGTGTCACGAATTCCGCCGAGACTGCTCCTCCTCCTTGCTCGGGCAGGCTTCGGCTGTCACTGTTGATGTGGGTGCGTTGAGAGGAGTCAGACGCAGGACGCATAAGCTAAGTCAAACAAGACTTTACTAAATGTACAACCAGTACAAAATAAAGTACCTCTAACGAGGAGGCAAAACGACAACGCAACACAGTGCGTTACAATAAAATTTCCAGAGTACTGCACAGGATACCACCAACAGACAGGAAATAAAATAACACACAACTAACGAAAACAACCACAGGAAACTTATAAGGCACATAATCAAGACCAAACGGACAAAGGTGTAACAGACAGACCAAACCAAACGAACATCGAAACACTCAACGGTGGCAGCTAGTACTCCGGGGACGACGAACGCCGAAGCCTGCCCGAACAAGGAGGAGGAGCAGCCTCGGCAGATTCCGTGACAGTACCCCCCCTTGACGCGCGGCTGCCGACCCCGGCCTCGAGGACGGCCAGGAGGACGCGGACCCGGGCGCGTGGGATGACCACGGTGGAACTCAGTCAGGAGGGATGGATCTAGGATGTCCCTCCTAGGCACCCAGCACCGTTCCTCCGGGCCGTACCCCTCCCACTCCACGAGATACTGGAGACCTCTCATCCGGCGTCTCGAGTCCAAGATGGTCCGGACCCTGTACGCCGGAGCCCCCTCGATGTCCAATGGGGAGGAGGGGTCTCTCCTATCTCATCTTCTTGTAGTGGACCAGCTACCACCGGCCTGAGAAGAGACACATGGAACGAGGGGTTAATATTCTTATAATCAATAGGCAGTTGTAACCTGTAACACACCTCGTTTAATCTTCTCAGGACTTTAAAAGGCCCCACAAACCGCCGACCCAGCTTCCGGCAGGGCAGGCGGAGGGGCAGGTTTCGAGTCGAGAGCCAGACTCGATCTCCCGGTGCGTATACCGGTCCCTCACTGCGGTGGCGATCGGCGCTCGCCTTCTGTCGACGGATGGCCCGCTGCAAATGGACATGTGCAGCGTCCCACGTCTCCTCCGAGCGCCGAATCCACTCATCTTCGCAGGAGCCTCGATCTGGCTCTCGTGCCATGGTGCCAGAACCGGCTGATACCCTAAAACACACTGGAAAGGTGTTAGATTGGTGGAGGAGTGGCGGAGAGAGTTCTGTGCCATCTCTGCCCAGGGGATATACCTTGACCACTCCTCCGGCCGGCCCTGGCAATAGGACCTCAGAAACCTACCCACATCCTGGTTGACTCGTTCTACCTGCCCATTGCTCTCTGGGTGGTAACCCGAGGTAAGGCTCACCGAGACCCCCAAGCGTTCCATGAAAGCCCCCCAGACTCTGGAGGTGAACTGGGGACCTCGGTCAGACACTATATCCTCGGGAACCCCATAGTGCCGGAAAACGTGGGTAAATAGGGCCTCAGCGGTCTGTAGGGCAGTAGGGAGACCCGGCATTGGGAGGAGACGACAGGCCTTGGAAAACCGATCCACAACGACCAAAATGGTGGTATTCCCCTGGGAGGGGGGAAGGTCGGTCACAAAATCCACCGAGAGGTGGGACCATGGTCGTTGTGGAACGGACAGGGGATGTAACTTTCCCCTGGGCAGGTGTCTAGGCGCCTTACACTGGGCGCACACCGAGCAGGAGGAGACATAAACTCTCACATCCCTAGCTAACGTTGGCCACCAGTATTTCACGCTAAGGCAGTGCACTGTCCGGCCAATACCTGGATGTCCAGAGGAGGGTGATGTATGAGCCCAATAAATAAGTCGGTCACGAACCTCGAGCGGAACGTACGTCCGCCCCACAGGACACTCGGGGGGAGTAGGGTTGGCACGTAACGCCCTCTCGATCTCCGTATCGACCTCCCACACTACCGGAGCCACCAGACAAGACTCCGGCAGTATGGGAGTAGGCTCAATGGATGTACGGATTTTTCGTTATTTAGCCCTCCGAAAAGGCTCACCAGGAAGCACACAATGTCATGACTCAAGTTTTGTCCTTAATTTTATTTTAAATCATATGACCACAGGTCATAAACCTGAATTACAACAAACAAATAATGACAATACATTATTCAAATATATAATGTAAATATTATTCAAATAATATAATATAATAATAATGTAAATAATGAAAATCAAATAAGCCTACAACACCATCAAAAATGTGGCTAATCAGGCTTAAAACAGCATTGACTACATCACCCAGAATGCCTAGCGCCAGAGGAGCATGCGCACAGCGACTCCGCCGTTGCCACGGATGCTGCCACAGGACACAGAACCCATGCCACCACATGCACAAACGCAACACAACGCGGGCGCTCCACCATGGATCACCGAACCAAACCACCATCGCCACCAGAAACCAGCAGAGTGCTCTGAACAATCAGCACAACGCAAATGGCTGATAATGATAGCCTAATGGTATACAGCATCTGGGTCGCTGAGCTACCACACCCAGCGAGCCACAAGTTACTCTCGGCCAACTAACACCGACACAGTGAGGTAAACGTTCAGTGCTCAAACATATAAGTGACTTAAACATTAATACTAGACTGTGAGTAGTTCGCAGTTACATACCAACAGACTGTGTGCTCCTGATGATTGTCTGTCGTGAAATGATTACCAGGTGCCATAATTTAAGTCTCTAGTGAAGCTGCGCATGCGCACATAACGTAACATATCCGAGCATCTAAGAAACTTAAAGAAATCACTCATTCCCCATTTAATTGAACACATCAGACCCATTTGCTTCTCTTTTATCTATTTATATATATATATATTATTATTTTTTCTTTTTTCTTTTCCTGAGTGAGCTAGAAGTCTCAACAATGGACCTCTCCTCTGTGTCATACCGCCGGGACAGGGCGTCTGCCTTACCGTTCTGGGACCCTGGGATGTACGTGATCTTAAAAACAAACCGGGTTAGGAACATGTTCCACCTAGCCTGACGAGGGTTTAGTCTCCTAGCTGCCCGGATGTACTCCAGGTTACGGTGGTCAGTCAGAAAGCCAATGCCTCCACACCTTTAGGGCCTGAACCACGGCTAACAACTCCCTGTCCCCTACGTCATAATTACGCTCCGCCGGGCTGAGCTTCTTGGAATAGAACGCACAGGGGCGGAGTTTAGGTGGCGTGCCGGACCGTTGCGACAGAACTGCCCCATTACCGGCTTCTGACGCGTCCACCTCCACTTGGAATGGTAAGCGGGATCCGGATGCGCCAGCACCGGAGCCGAAGTGAACAGGTCCTTCAGTTTAACAAATGCCCTGTCCGCTTCAGCTGACCACTGCAAACGCACCGGACCCCCCTTTAGCAGGGACGTAATGGGAGCTGCCACCTGTCCAAAACCCCGGATAAATCTCCGGTAGTAATTAGCAAAAACCCAAAAACTGCTGCACCTCTTTTACAGTGGTTGGAGTTTGCCAATTACGCATGGCCGACACACGGTCAACCTATATCTTCACACCAGACGCGGACAATCGATAACCCAAGAAGGAGATGGACTCCTGGAAAAACAAGCATTTCTCTGCCTTGACATACAAGTCATGCTCCAACAGCCTCTTCAACACTCTGCGTACCAGGGCTACATGCTCGGCTCGTGTAGAAGAGTACACTAGGATGTCTTCGATGTACACTACCACACCCTGCCCATGCATGTCCCTGAAAATCTCATCCACAAAGGATTGAAAGACTGAAGGAGCATTCATTAACCCGTATGGCATGACGAGATATTCGTAATGACCCGAGGTGGTGCTGAATGCTGTTTTCCATTCATCTCCCTCCCTAATGCGCACCAGATTGTACGCGCTCCTGAGATCCAACTTTGTGAAGAACCGCGCCCGCGTAATGATTCTGTCATAGTCGCAATCAGAGGAAGAGGATAACTGTACTTAACCGTGATCTGATTGATACTACGATAATCAATACACGGGCGCAAACCCCCCGTCCTTCTTCTTCACAAAGAAGAAACTCGAGGAAACCGGGAAGTGGAGGACCGTATGTATACCTGTTCCAAGGACTCGGCTATGTAAGTCTCCCATAGCCGCGGTCTCCTCTTGAGACAGGGGATACACACGGCTCCGCGGAAGTGCCGCTCCTGTTTGGAGATCTATCGCACAATCCCCCTGTCTATGAGGTGGCAACCGTGTTGCCCTAGTTTTGCTGAAAACCAGTGCTAAATCCTCATATTCAGGGGGGAATGTGCATTGCGGACACTTGGTTCGGACTCTCCACCGATGTTGCCCCTATGGAAACACCTAGACATCTCCCTACACACTGGGCAGACCACTCCATAAGAGCCCTCTGTTGCCACGCAATGGTAGGATCATGGGTGCTTAACCAGGAAGCCCCAGCACCACGGGATACGCAGGAGAGTCGATCAGATAAAACTGAATGATCTCCTCATGACCCCCCTGCGTAATCATCTTCAGTGGTGCTGTGACTTCTCTAATCAACCCCGACCCCAGCGGCCGGCTGTCTAGAGCATGAACTGGGAAAGGGGGTTCCACCGGCCGAAGGGGAATTCCTACCCTAGAACAAAATACACGATCAATAAAATTCCCAGCTGCGCCTGAATCTACTAGCGCCTAATGCTGGGAATGAGGTGCCACCTGTGGAAATCTCACAGGTATACACAGGTATCCAACAGAGAGCTCTGGGTAAGTGGGGCCTCTACTCACCTGAAATGACTCCCCAGTGCGTGACCTGTTGTCCCCTCTCCCAGGAGACCCTCCCCAACACCTAGCCGCAGTGTGCCCTCCACGGCCACAGTTGGTGCAGGGGGACGGCCCCCTCGGGTTCTCTCTCCTCCTCTCCCTAGCGCCTGCACCCCCGAGCTCCATGGGAATCGGCTCGGCGGTGCTGGAGGATGGAATGGACGACCCCCATTCGGGGACGTCCGCGGGTAGCCAGCAGGGTATCGAGACGGATGGACATGTCCACCAACTGGTCGAAGGTGAGGTTGGTGTCCCTGCAGGCCAGCTCACGACGAACGTCCTCTCGTAGGCTGCATCGATAATGGTCGATGAGGGGCCCTCTCATTCCATCCCGCATCTGCCGCTAGCATCCGGAACTCCAGGGCGAACTCCTGGGCACTCCTCTTCCCCTGTCGGAGGTGGAACAGACGCTCCCCGCCGCCTTCCCCTCAGGTGGATGATCGAACACTGCCCTGAAGCGGCGGGAGAACTCCGCGTAGGTGATGGTAGCGGCGTCTATTCCCCCTCCATTCGGCGTTAGCCCACTCCAACGCCTTGCCGGAGAGACAGGAGATGAGGGCGGAGACGCTCTCGTATCCCGAGGGCGCCGGGTGTATGGTGGCCAGGTAGAGTTCCACCTGCAGGAGGAATCCCTGACACCCGGCTGCGGTACCATCATATGCCCTCGGGAGCGAGAGCCGAATGCCGCTGGGTTCCGGTACTGGGAGAGGAGGACTGGCCGATGGTGATGGTAAGGTGTGCGAAGATGTGGGCACCTCTCCTGTAACCAAACGGCGCAGCGTGTTGGACAAATCGTTCATGGCGGCCCCAAGTTGCTGGATCATGGTGTCTTGATTGCTGATCCGTTCCTCGAGGGACTTGGGTGCCGCCGCTGCTCCTGCTGACTCCATGGTGGTGTGTTATTCTGTCAATGTTGATGTGGGTGCGTTGAGAGGAGTCAGACGCAGGACGCATAAGCTAAGTCAAACAAGACTTTACTAAATGTACAACCAGTACAAAATAAAGTACCTCTAACGAGGAGGCAAAACGACAACGCAACACAGTGCGTTACAATAACAATTCCAGAGTACTGCACAGGATACCACCAACAGACAGGAAATAAAATAACACACAACTAACGAAAACAACCACAGGAAACTTATAAGGCAAATAAACAAGACCAAACGGACACAGGTGTAACAGACAGACCAAACCAAACGAACATCGAAACACTCAACGGTGGCAGCTAGTACTCCGGGGACGACGAACGCCGAAGCCTGCCCGAACAAGGAGGAGGAGCAGCCTCGGCAGATTCCGTGACATCGGCGTTCGTCGTCCCCGGAGTACTAGCTACTACCGCTTGATGTCCTCGATGTTTGTTTGGTTTTGTCTTGTTGGTACACCTGTTTCGTCTTATGTATTGATTATGTCACCTATAAGTTTCCCTTTGGTTTTGTTTGCAGTTGTGTGTGATTGTCCGCCTGTCCGTTGGTGTATCATTGTACTTTTGTTGATGGTGTATTTACGCACTGTTTGCGTAATCGCTCGCCTCCAGTGTTCGAGGCCCGTTATTTTTGCATTGTCTCTGAAGACTAGTAAAGTCGTTTTGACTGAGCTTCTGTGTCCTGCGCCTGACTCCAACACCGCATCCACATCAGTGTTGTGACAAGCAGCTAAAACCATTTACTTCATAATGTCTTTCAATTTGGTGAGTTTATTTGAATGAAACCAAATGTCAAATTTCAGCAAACAGAATTAGTACAATATGTAATACAGAACCATGAAGGTCAATAATGTTAAAGTATAGATGAAACAAGTATAGATGAAACAAGTATAGATGGAAAAAGTATAGATGGAACAAGTATAGATGAAACAAGTTTAGATGAAACAAGTTTAGATGGAACAAGTATAAATGAAACAAGTATAGATGGAACAAGTTTAGATGGAACAATTATAGATGGAACAAGTTTAGATGGAACAAGTTTATTGTATTAATCCCAATAGATTATTTAATCCTGTACTGTTCTGAGAAACAATGCTACCAATATGAACTCTCAAAGAACATCTCCATCTCAGGCTATATTTTAGCCTCTAGAGGGGAGGTCTATGCAAAGTCTCACCCCTTTATCCCTTTATAATCAGAAACTCAGCTCTGGCCTTTTCATTATAGTCAGCACTAACTCTCACTGAACAATGGAACTGATGACTGTCTGGAGTTTAGTTCTCATGGTGATGTCCATACATAGTAAATAAATCATTACATGGTGACTGAAGAATGAATCATGGTTAAACCCGAAATCAATGTAAATATCACATCTTCAACTGAATCTTGAAACGTTTTTGTTTCGCAGGTGTTTGTTGATATATCAGGCTGTATCAGTCTCTTCCTCAAGTGAAATGACCTGGAGACACTGTTAAATTGTCCTGTAAAATCTCTGGTTTCTCAATGAGTGGCTACTGGATACACTGGATGAGGCAGAAGCGAGGCAAAGCCCTGGAGTGGATCGGGAGAATGAATAGCAATTCTCCATTCTACACAAACTCTCTGAAAGGACAGTTGCCCTGACTGAGGACGTCTCCACGAGCACACAGTTTTTAGAGGCAAAGAGTCTGAGAGCAGAGGACTCTGCTGTTTATTATTGAGCTCAAGAGACACACTGATTGAAGCTGGTGAAGCAGCTGTATAAAACCCAAACAACATGGCACGCTGGTGTACTACTTCCTCTCTTTGTGTCACACTAAAATGATAGTATTATTATTATTATTTATTATTATTTATTATTATTTTTATTATTTATTTTATTTTTCTAGCAAATATATACAGTGAGGGGAAAAAAATATTTGATCCCCTGCTGATTTTGTACGTTTGCCCACTGACAAAGAAAAGCTCAGTCTATAATTTTAATGGTAGGTTTATTTGAACAGTCAGAGACAGAATAACAACAAAAAAATCCAGAAAAAACGCATGTCAAAAATGTTATAAATTGATTGGCATTTTAATGAGGGAAATAAGTATTTGACCCCCTCTCAATCAGAAAGATTTTCTGGCTCCCAGCTGTCTTTATACAGGTAACAAGCTGAGATTAGGAGCACACTCTTAAAGAGAGTGCTCCTAATCTCAACTTGTTACCTGTATAAAAGACACCTGTCCACAGAAGCAATCAATCAATCAGATTCCAAACTCTCCACCATGGCCAAGACCAAAGAGCTCTCCAAGAATGTCAGGGACAAGATTGTAGACCTACACAAGGCTGGAATGGGCTACAAGACCATCGCCAAGCAGCTTGGTGAGAAGGTGACAACAGTTGGTGTGATTATTCGCAAATGGAAGAAACACAAAAGAACTGTCAATCTCCCTCGGCCTGGGGCTCCCATGCAAGATCTCACCTTGTGGACTTGCAATGATCATGAGAACGGTGAGGAATCAGCCCAGAACTACACGGGAGGATCTTGTCAATGATCTCAAGGCAGCTGGGACCATAGTCCCCAAGAAAACAATTGGTAACACACTACGCCATGAAGGACTGAAATCCTGCAGCGCCCGCAAGGTCCCCCTGCTCAAGAAAGCACATATACAGGCCCGTCTGAAGTTTGCCAATGAACATCTGAATGATTAAGAGGAGAACTGGGTGAAAGTGTTGTGGTCAGATGACCCCAAGAACACCATCCCCACCGTCAAACATAGAGGTGGAAACATTATGCTTTAGGGGTGTTTTCTGCTAAGGGGACAGGACAACTTCACCGCAAGAAATGGACGATGGACGGGGCCATGTACCGTCAAATCTTGGGTGAGAACCTCCTTCCCTCAGCCAGGGCATTGGAAATGGGTCATGGGTGGGTATTCCAGCATGACAATGACCCAAAACACACGGCTCAAGAAGAAGCACATTAAGGTCCTGGAGTGGCTTAGCCAGTCTCCAGACCTTAATCCCATAGAAAATCTGTGGAGGGGGAGCTGAAGGTTTGAGTTGCCAAACGTCAGCCTCGAAACCTTAATGACTTGGAGAAGATCTGCAAAGAGGAGTGGGACAAAATCCCTCCTGAGATGTGTGCAAATCTGGTGGCCAACTACAAGAAACGTCTGACCTCTGTGATTGCCAACAAGGGTTTTGCCACCAAGTACTAAGTCATGTTTTGCAGAGGGGTCAAATACTTATTTCCCTCATTAAAATGCCAATCAATTTATAACATTTTGACATGCATTGTTCTGTATTTTTTTGTTGTTATTCTGTCTCTCACTGTTCAAATAAACCTACCATTAAAATTATAGACTGATCATGTCTTTGTCAGTGGGCAAACGTACAAAATCAGCAGGGGATCAAATACTTTTTTCCCTCACTGTATATACATATACACATATACATACATACAGTCATGGTCAAAGGTTTTGAGAATGACACAAGTATTGGTCTTCACAAAGTTTGCTGCTTCAGTGTTTTTAGATATTTTTGTCAGATGTTAGTATGGTAAACTGAAGTATAATTACAAGCATTCCATAAGTGTCAAAGGCTTTTATTGACAATTACATTAAGTTATGCAAAGACTCAATATTTGCAGTGTTGACCCTTCTTTTTCAAGACCTCTGCAATCCGCCCTGGCATGCTATCAATTAACTTCTGGGCCACATCCTGACTGATGGCAGCCCATTCTTGCATAATTAATTCTAGGAGTTTTTCAGAATTTGTGGGTTTTTGTTTGTCCGCCTCTTGAGTATTGACCACAAGTTCTCAATTGGATTAAGGTCTGGGGAGTTTCTGGCCATGAACCCAACATTTCGATATTTTGTTCCCCGAGCCACTTAGTTATCACTTTTGCCTTATGGCAAGGTGCTCCATCATGCTGGAAAAGGCATTGTTCGTCACCAAACTGTTCTTGGATGGTTGGGAGAAGTTGCTCTAGGAGTGTTCTTAGGCAAAATGGTGAGTGAGTCCACTCCCTTGGCTGAGAAGCAACCCCACACATGAATGGTCTCAGGATGATTTACTGTTGGCATGACACAGGACTGATGGTAGCGCTCACCTTGTCTTCTCCGGACAAGCTTTTTTCCGGATGCCCCAAACAATCGGAAAGGGGATTCATCAGAGAAAATGACTTTACCCCAGTCCTCAGCAGTCCAATCCCTGTACCTTTTCAGGAATATCAGTCTGTCCCTGATGTTTTTTCTGGAGAGAAGTGGCTTCCTCGCTGCCCTTCTTGACACCAGGCCATCCTCTAAAAGTCTTCACCTCACTGTGCATGCAGATGCACTCACACCTGCCTGCTGCCATTCCTGAGCAAGATCTGCACTGGTGGTGCCCCCGATCCCACAGCTGAATCAACTTTAGGAGACAGTCCTGGCGCTTGCTGGACTTTCTTGGGCGCCCTGAAGCCTTCTTCACAACAATTGAACCTCTCTCCTCTCTGAAGTTCTTGATGATCCGATAAATGGTTGATTTAGGTGCAATCTTACTAGCAGCAATATCCAGAGGAAGAACAATGATTTCAAGCACCACCCTCATTTTAAAGCTTCCAGTCTGTTATTCTAACTCAATCAGCATGACAGAGTGATCTCCAGCCTTGTCCTTGTCAACACTCTCACCTGTGTTAATGAGAGAATCACTGACATGATGTCAGCTGGTCCTTTTGTGGCAGGGCTGAAATGCAGTGGAAATGTTTTTGGGGGATTAAGTTCATTTTCATGGCAAAGAGGGACTTTGCAATTAATTGCAATTCATCTGATCACTCTTCATAACATTCTGGAGTATATGCAAATTGCCATCATAAAAACTGAGGCAGCAGATTTTGCGAAAATTAATATTTGTGTCATTCTCAAAACTTTTGACCACGACTGTATACATACATATACACATACAGTGGGGAGAACAAGTATTTGATACACTGCCGATTTTGCAGGTTTTCCTACTTACAAAGCATGTAGAGGTCTGTAATTTTTTATCATAGGTACACTTCAACTGTGAGAGACGGAATCTAAAACAAAAAAATCCAGAAAATCACATTGTATGAAGTAATTAATTTGCATTTTATTGCATGACATAAGTATTTGATCACCTACCAACCAGTAAGAATTCGGCTCTCACAGACCTGTTAGTTCTTCTTTAAGAAGCACTCCTGTTCTCCACTCATTACCTCTATTAACTGCACCTGTTTGAACTCGTTACCTGTATAAAAGACACCTGTCCACACACTCAATCAAACAGACTCCAACCTCTCCACAATGGCCAAGACCAGAGAGCTGTGTAAGGACATCAGGGATAAAATTGTAGACCTGCACAAGGCTGGGATGGGCTACAGGACAATGAGGCAAGCAGCTTGGTGAGAAGGCAACAACTGTTAGCGCAATTATTAGAAAATGGAAGAAGTTCAAGATGACGGTCAATCACCCTCGGTCTGGGGCTCGTGCCAGATCTCACCTCGTGGGGCATCAATGATCATGAGGAAGGTGAGGGATCAGCCCAGAACTACACGGCAGGACCTGGTCAATGACCTGAAGAGAGCTGGGACCACAGTCTCAAAGAAAACCATTAGTAACACACTACGCCGTCATGGATTAAAATCCTGCAGCGCACGCAATATCCCCCTGCTCAAGCCAGCGCATGTCCAGGCCCGTCTGAAGTTTGCCAATGACCATCTGGATGATCCAGAGGAGGAATGGGAGAAGGTCATGTGGTCTGATGAGACAAAAACAGAGCTTTTGGTCTAAACTCCACTCGCCGTGTTTGGAGGAAGAAAAAGGATGAGTACAACCCCAAGAACACCATCCCAACCGTGAATCATGGAGGTGGAAACATCATTCTTTGGGGATGCTTTTCTGCAAAGAGGACAGGACGACTGCACCGTATTGAGGGGAGGATGGATGGGGCCATGTATCACGAGATCTTGGCCATTAACCTCCCTTCCCTCAGTAAGAGCATTGAAGATGGGTCATGGCTGGGTCTTCAAGCATGACAACGACTCAAACACACAGCCAGGGCAACTATGAGTGGCTCCTTAAGAAGCATCTCAAGGTCCTGGGAGTGGCCTAGCCAGTCTCCAGACCTGAACCCAATAGAAATTCTTTGGAGGGAGCTGAAATTCGTATTGCCCAGCGACAGCCTCGAAACCTGAAGGATCTGGAGAAGGTCTGTATGTAGGAGTGGGCCAAAATCCCTGCTGCAGTGTGTGCAAACCTGGTCAAGACCTACAGGAAACGTATGATCTCTGTAATTGCAAACAAAGGTTTCTGTACCAAATATAAAGTTCTGCTTTTCTGATGTATCAAATACTTATGTCATGCAATAAAATGCAAATTAATTACTTAAAAATCATACAATGTGATTTTCTGGATTTTTGTTTTAGATTCCGTCTCTCACAGTTGAAGTGTACCTATGATAAAAAATTACAGACCTCTACATGCTTTGTAAGTAGGAAAACCTGCAAAATCGGCAGTGTATCAAATACTTGTTCTCCCCACTGTACATACATATATACATATACTTTTAAAAGTATATTTCCCTTTATTACTTTCCAACCCCACCACCCCTTCCCTAATTGGAGTAAACTAGTGAACAACAATGCTTAGTCATCTACTTCCAGCTTATACATGCTATATACATTTTATGGACACAGTCCATTTTACAATAATTATATTTTGTTTGTTTTTACTCCTGAACTTTCTCTACCCTCAACCTCTCTGATTATTTTAATGATGTCCATCCGGTTTGCTTCTATATGCCATATCTTTCTAACTGTGCTCTTTCACAGAAGCTCTCAACCTATAACCTATATACTTATTATCGACACAGTATGCTTTACATGAGTTATCTTGTTGTTATTAGTTGTTGTTAGTCCCATCCTTCAACTCCATTCAACACCTCCCATCTATGTCTTAACACCATCCATATTGGATGTCTAGTCCCATCCTTCAACTCAATTTTCCTCCCTTATGATGCCATCTATTTTGTGAAGTGCACCAGTCCCTCCTGCAGCAAAGCACCTCCGCAGCATGATGCTGCCGCCCCCGTGCTTCACCCATCTATCTCTTAACACCATCCATATTGGATTTCTATTTGCCATATATTTTTCAACTGTACTGTGATGTTTTACAAAAGTTCTGAACCCTTCTATTCTCATTGTTTCTACAGATTGTAAATTGAAAATAAACATTTTTGCTAAAAGTATTATTATATTATTGATCGATTGACTATGACTTTTCAGATCATCCAGTAGTGCTATCTGCAGGTTTAGTTCCAGGTAAATATTTCAAACCTTTAGCCATTCCTGGACCTGTGTCCAAAAACAAGCTACAAATGGACAGTACCAAAACAAATGATCTAATGATTCTGTCTCTTCCCAGCAAAATCTGCAGAGCTGGGAAGACTGTATCCCCCATATAAATAACATTCTATTGGTAGCAAGAATTTTGTATAATAATTTATATAGAAAAATTATGAGTTTTGAATCCGGCGTCGTTTTGCATATCAGTTCATAAACACTATGCCATGGAATCGGTCGTCAAAAATCTCTTCCCAACTATTTTGGGTAGAGCAGACATTTCCAGATGTTTTTGTTAGCTGCATGTGTGACATGTTTTTTAATCAATTACAATATTTGAGTTTAACCATAATATTTGTTGCATTATTTGTTCTGTCGTTTCTGGAGGATTAAATTGAAATTGCAACCAACTTTCTATGGCTTGTTTTAGAAATAGTGATATTTGCAATATGATTTCCTTTTCAAATAACTGAAAGTGAGAGGTTGTAATCTGAATAAAGGGAAAAAGGCCATTCTTGAACATTGGGTGAGACAATCTTACTAATTTGCTAGAGAACCAGTTCGGATTCAAGTATAACTTTTGTATGACTGAAGCTTTTAGTGATAGGTCTAATGCTTTAATATTTAATAATTCTGTCCTCCGAATTCATATTCATTATATAAATAGGACCGTTTAATTTAGCTGGCTTGCCGTTCCGAATAAAATGGAATATTTCTTTCTCATGTAATCTTAAAAAACTGTTCGCTAGGCGTAGGCAAGACCATAAGCAAATAGGTAAACTGGGATAATACTAAAGAGTTAATTGGGGTGATTTTTCCACAAATTGAGAGGTATTTACCTTTCCATGGTAACAAGATCTTATCTATTTTTGCTAACTTTCTATTAAAATGTGTTGGAGTGAGATCATTTATTTCATTTGGGATATGTATTCCAACCATTTTATTGGTAAACTACAAGGTAATGTAAAAATTGTATTTTTTAGTGATCCAATATGTAATATAGTACATTTATCATAATTTGGTTGTAATCCAGATAGGTTAGAACATGTGCAAGTACACAGGTCCAGTGTCAACAGACCAGCCAAAACAATCTTGTAAGAATTGTACTTAAACTCCCCCCTCATACTGAACTGGAGCCCAAGCATTTTAAGTAGCTAAGCTGGTTATCTGTGGAAAAATAGTATTATTAATCCAACTATTTTTGGAGATTTCTACCTGCATAATACAGAGCCAGAGACTCTAATATTCACTGTTTTAAATATAAGAGTCTATCTGGTGAGAACACATTTCTATATACCAATGCTGTTGAGTGGAACAAACTACCACAGCAACTCAATGCCATACCAACCATAATCACTTTTAAAAAGAATGTCAAATGTGTGAATAGTAGAACCTTTTAATCTCTGTAATGTGTCTATAGCAATGTAATTGTATATGTATCTATGCAAAAAAATAAGGACCACAATGGAAATAAGTCCTTGACCTACAGTTGAGGAACAATGGGAATACAATTCTGCTTTGAAAGTTGATAAACGTTAACCTCACTTTTGAGAAAATGGCCCTTTAATGTTTTGGTAACTACTGGAGAGATCGTCTTTGTCTACACCCATTCAGCATCATTCACACCCTCTTAAGCTTTAGCCCCAACCATCTTTTTAAGGATTCACATGTGAGGCTATGTACTAAACAACCAAAGATTTCAAGACTTAAGGCTGGTTTATACTACGGGTGTGTTCGGGAATTTAATCTGGTGTGCCAGAGTGTACTCTGGGCATTCGTAAACTCAGAGCGTTGTCAGATTGTCAGTTCGTAAATTCAGAGCATTTCGGCTCTTGGAGCGTTCAGAGCGCACACTGGATGCTCTGGCCGAGGAGTAGGGTTGATCCGAGCGTTCTGACCTAACAACAGCAATCAAGCACCGACACTAAAGGGCTAACGTTGGCTAGCTTGCTAGCTACAGTACTTCCAGACACAAATGAGAGAACAGCTCACTGACCATTTAACTCGCTCTAGCAGAGATGGTTAGGCTGTTTTTATGTTATCCAGAGCGTTGATGACTGCAACTGTGCTACTGGCAATAAGTTAATTACACTTTTTTGCCAACGTTTAATGACATCTGCCATATTCAACGGGTGTTGAGCGTTCGTAAAATTCGTCAGTTATTCTGCAATCTCGCACACTCAAATCAAATCAAAATCAAATCAAATTTTATTGGTCACATGCGCCGAATACAACAGGTGCAGACATTACAGTGAAATGCTTACTTACAGCCCTTAACCAACAGTGCATTTATTTTAAACAAAAATGTAAGAATAAAACAACAACAAAAAAGTGTTGAGAAAAAAAGAGCAGAAGTAAAATAAAGTGACAGTAGGGAGGCTATATATACAGTAAAATAAAGTGACAGTAGGGAGGCTATATATACAGGGGGTACCGTTGCATAGTCAATGTGCGGGGCACCGGCTAGTTGAGGTAGTTGAGGTAATATGTACATGTGGGTAGAGTTAAAGTGACTATGCATAAATACTTAACAGAGTAGCAGCAGCGTAAAAAGGATGGGGGTGGGGGGGCAGTGCAAATAATCCGGGTAGCCATGATTAGCTGTTCAGGAGTCTTATGGCTTGGGGGGTAGAAGCTGTTGAGAAGTCTTTTGGACCTAGACTTGGCACTCCGGTACCGCTTCGCCGTGCGGTAGCAGAGAGAACAGTCTATGACTAGGGTGGCTGGAGTCTTTGACAATTTTGAGGGCCTTCCTCTGACACCGCCTGGTATAGAGGTCCTGGATGGCAGGGAGCTTTGCCCCAGTGATGTACTGGGCCGTACGCACTACCCTCTGTAGTGCCTTGCGGTCAGAGGCCAAGCAGTTGCCATACCAGGCGGTGATGCAACCAGTCAGGATACTCTCGATGGTGCAGCTGTAGAATTTTTGAGGATCTGAGGACCCATGCCAAATCTTTTTTAGTCTCCTGAGGGGGAATAGGCTTTGTCGTGCCCTCTTCACGACTGTCTTGGTGTGTTTGGACCATGATAGTTCGTTGGTGATGTGGACACCAAGGAACTTGAAGCTCTCAACCTGTTCCACTACAGCCCCGTCGATGAGAATGGGGACGTGCTCAGTCCTCTTTTTTTTTTCCTGTAGTCCACGATCAGCTCCTTTGTCTTGGTCACGTTGAGGGGGAGGTTGTTGTCCTGGCACCACACGGCCAGATCTCTGACCTCCTCCCTATAGGCTGTCTCATCGTTGTCGGTGATCAGGCCTACCACTGTTGTGTCGTCGGCAAACTTAATGATGGTGTTGGAGTCGTGCCTGGCCATGCAGTCATGGGTGAACAGAGAGTACAGGAGGGGACTGAGCACGCACTCCTGAGGGGGCCCCGTGTTGAGGATCAGTGTGGCAGATGTGTTGTTACCTACCCTTACCACCTGGGGGCGGCCCGTCAGGAAGTCCAGGATCCAGTTGCAGAGGGAGGTGTTTAGTCCCAGGATCCTTAGCTTAGTGATGAGCTTAGAGGGCACTATGGTGTTGAATGCTGAGCTGTAGTCAATGAATAGCATTCTCACGTAGGTGTTCCTCTTGTCCAGGTGGGAAAGGGCAGTGTGGAGTGCGATGAGATTGCATCATCTGTGGATCTGTTGGGGCGGTATGCAAATTGGAGTGGGTCTAGGGTTTCTGGGATTATGCTGTTGATGTGAGCCATGACCAGTCTTTCAAAGCACTTCATGGCTACAGACGCCAGTGCTACTGGTCGGTAGTCATTTAGGCAGGTTATCTTAGAGTTCTTGGGCACGGGGACTATGGTGGTCTGCTTGAAACATGTTGGTATTACAGACTCAGTCAGGGACATGTTGAAAATGTCAGTGAAGACACTTGCCAGTTGGTCAGCACATGCTCGGAGTACACGTCCTGGTAATCCGTCTGGCCCTGCGGCCTTGTGAATGTTGACCTGCTTAAAAGTCTTACTCACATCGGCTACGGAGAGCGTGATCACATAGTCGTCCGGAACAGCTGGTGCTCTCATGCATGCTTCAGTGTTGCTTGCCTCAGAAGCGAGCATAGAAGTGGTTTAGCTCTGCCTGGTAGGCTTGTGTCACTGGGCAGCTCGCGGCTGTGCTTCCCTTTGTAGTCTGTAATAGTTTTCAAGCCCTGCCACATCCGACGAGCGTCGAGCCAGTGTAGTATGATTCAATCTTAGACCTGTATTGACTCTTTGCCTGTTTGATGGTTCGTCGGAGGTCATAGCGGGATTTCTTATAAGCGTCCGGGTTAGAGTCCCGTTCCTTGAAAGCGGCAGCTCTACCCCTTTAGCTCAGTGCGGATGTTTCCTGTAATCCATGGCTTCTGGTTGGGGTATGTACGTACGGTCACTGTGGGGACGACATCATCGATGCACTTATTGATGAAGCCAGTGACTGATGTGGTGTACTCCTCAATGCTGTCTGAAGAATCCCGAACATGTTCCAGTCTGTGCTAGCAAAACAGTCCTGTAGCTTAGCATCTGCGTCATCTGACCACTTTTTTATTAGCCGAATCACTGGTGCTTCCTGCTTCAGTTTTTGCTTATAAGCAGGAATCAGGAGGATAGAGTTATGGTCAGATTTGCCAAATGGAGGGCGAGGGAGAGCTTTGTATGCGTCTCTGTGTGTGGAGTAAAGGTGGTCTAGAGTTTTTTCCCCTCTGGTTGCACATTTAACATGCTGGTAGAAATGAGGTAGAACGGATTTAAGTTTCCCTGCATTAAAGTCCCCGGCTACTAGGAGCGCTGCATCTGGATGAGCGTTTTCCTGTTGATTAATGGCCTTGTACAACTCATTCAGTGCAATCTTAATGCCAGCATTGGTTTGTGGTGGTAAATAGACAGCTATGAAAAATATAGATGAAAACTCTCTTGGTAAATAGTGTGGTCTACAGCTTATCATAAGATACTCTACCTCAGGCGAGCAAAACCTCGAGACTTCCTTAGTATTTGATTTTGTGCACCAGCTGTTGTTTACAAATATACACAGACCGCCGCCCCTTGTCTTACCAGAGTCAGACGTTCTGTCACTGCCGATGTAGCGATAGCCTGCTAGCTGAATGTTGTCATTGTTGTCGTTCAGCCACGACTCCGTGAAACATAAGATATTACAGTTTTTAATGTCCCGTTGGTAGGATAACCGTAATCTTAAATCGTCCATTTTATTCTCAAAAGCTTGAACGTTGGCTAATAGGATTGATGGGAGAGGCAGTTTACCTGGTCGCCGTCGGATCCTACAAGGCACCCGGATCTGCGCCCACGATATCTCCGTCTCTTCCTCACGCGAATGACAGGGATCTGGGCCTTGTTGGGTGTCTGTAGAATATCCTTCGCGAACGCCTCGTTGAAGAAAAAGTATTCGTCCAACGCGAGGTGAGTAATCGCTGTCCTGATATCCAGAAGCTCTCTTTGGTTATAAGAGACGATGGCAGAAACATTATGTACAAAATAAATTACAAATAACGCGGAAAAACACACATAATAGTACAATTGGTTAGAGGGCTGTAAAACGGCAGCCATCTTCTTCCGGCGCTGTTCTTCAGACAAGAGTGCTCTGAAATCGGAGTAGATAGACAGAGTGAATTTACCAGCTACGTCTATCGACAGTTGTCGCAGTGACATCATAAACATTACATTTAAATAGTTACTTGCATTATGGAGTCTTTTGTTTAGACATGTAGCTAGCTAGCTAGCCATCTCCTTAGCTATCATACTCTAATTCCACTGATTTCAAAACTCGTTCCTCCAGAAAGTGGAGAGCAACATTTATGCAGTTCCACTACGTGATATATTTCAAAAAGCCAAGGATTTCCTACACATACTGACCAGCTCATGCTACACACAGAAGCTTGCTACATGGCAGACCAATCCGAACTCATCTCTTGGCATGTCCAGCCCACTCATTATCTCATCCAATCATGGCTAGCGGGAAGGTTGTTGTCTTTTTCCGTGGCTAAACCAAGTAGGCTCCTAATTTAACAATTGTATTCGTATTTACAGAAGACATACAAGTTTGTTATTCAGGCACATGGAAGTTCACATGTTCCAGAAGGCATTTCTGAAAAAAGAAAAGGCATTTTGATGAAGAAAAAAAGTTTGCGTTCAAATGGCGCTCCCTGAAGTAGTGACGCGACATACGCCTAGTTTCCTGAAACGGGTCACATATGGCATCAAAATGTTGAAAATTGGATATCCCCCCTAGCTGATCATTGAGCATGGATAGTCAGATTAATATAATAGTTTGTTTAAAATGTATACATGCTTTGCAAGAATAATGATTTCCTAATAATCCTGTTTACATGTCCACATCTGACTTTTTGATAAATGCAAAAAATCGGTAAAATCTAAATAAATGTTCTCTGACAGTGACCATAATATTTTTGTGAAGCCTATTTGATTCTGAGTTCAGAAATATACATTTTGTGTGTGAAAACGACACTATTTATACAAAAGTATGTGGACACCCCTTCAAATTAGTGGATTCTGCAATTTCAGTCACACCGTTGCTGACAGGTGTATAAAATTGAGTACACAGACATGCAATCTCCATAGACAAACATTGGCAGTAGAATGGCCTTACTGATGAGCTCAGTGACTTTCAACATGGCACCGTCATAAGAAGCCACCTTTCCAACAACTCAGTTCTTCAAATTTCTGCCCTGCTAGAGCTGCCCCGGTCAACTGTAAGTGCTGTTATTGTGAAGTGAAAAGTCTAGGAGCAACAACGGTTCAGCCGCAAAGTGGTAGGCCACACATGCTCACAGAATGGGACTGCTGACTGCTGAAGCGCGTCTGTCCTCGGTTGCAAAACACACTACCGAGTTCCAAATTGCCTCTGGAAGCAACATCAGCACAATAACTGTTAGTCGGGAGCTTCATGAAATGGGTTTCCATGGCCGAGCAGCCGCACACAAGCCTAAGATCACCATGCGCAATGCCAAGAGCCGGCTGGAGTTGTGTAAAGCTCGCAGCCATCAGACTCTGGAGCAGTGGAAACGCGTTCTTTGGAGTGATGAATCACGCTTCACCTTCTGGCAGTCCTAAAAACAAATCTGAGTTTGGCGGATGCCAGGAGAAACCTACCTGCCCAATGCATAGTGTCAACTGTAAAGTTTGGTGGAGGAGGAATAATGGTCTGGGGCTGTGATAGAAGAATTTGGTAAATTAATAATGACTAATTATTACACCCTGAAACTGTGTGAAAAGTGTTAGAATCATAAGACTATAATCTGATAAGATGTGTAGCTTAGTTAGAAGTACAATGAGGCAGTCAGAATATTGTGAGAACGGCGATAACTGAGGAATGCAGGGAGTAAACTATGATAAGAACATATGTGTGTGAGCAGAGGAAAACATGAGCTAAACCCATGTACAGTGGAAAAATACAGCCCGCCTAAAGCGGGGTGGGATTCTTTGTATGACGTGTGAGTATAAAAGATGTACTCTGAAATTGTGATAACAGAATTCTCAATGAATAAAGACCTGACTATGCAGACTGGGACTCTGTCCGTTTCTTGATCCAAAAGCATTACAACCTTTTGGGAGACGCACAGAGACACTGAAATAGTTGAGTTAAACCATTGAGATTGAAAAATTCACTTAACAGACTGTTTTTCATTGTTCGTGCTAGGCCCCTTAGTTCCAGTGAAGGGAAATCTTACTGCTACGGCATACAATGACATTCTAGACAATTCTGTGCTTCCAACTTTGTGGCAACATTTTGGGGAAGGCCCCTTCCTGTTTCAGCATGACAATGCCCCCCGTGCACAAAGCGAGGTCCATACAGAAATGGTTTGTTGAGATTGGTGTGTAAGAACTTGACTGGCCTAAACAGAGCCCTGACCTCAACCCCATTGGAACACCTTTGGGATGAATTGGAACACCGACTGCGAGCCAGGCCTAATCGCCCAACGTCAGTGCCCAACTTCACTCTTGTTGCTGAATGGAAGCAAGTCCTCGCAGCAATGTTCCAACATCTAGTGGAAAGCCTTCCCAGAAGAGTGGAGGCTGGTATAGCAGCAAAGGGGGGACCAACTCCATATTAATGCCCATGATTTTGGAATGGGATGTTCGACTAGCATTTGTCCACATACTGTTGGTCATGTGGTGTATTTCTAAGATACACACATTCAGTTTTTCTCAACTCACTTTACTTGCGCATCAGAGTGGTGCTTGTGCTACTGGTTCTGACACATGTGCAGATCCAATACACCGCTGGAATGCTGATTAAGCTGTCCTAATAGCTAGAAAGATTCCTCAGAAAACCAGGTTTTTTTAATCTGTAAATCTTTACTTCGATTATGACCTTCGCTGATTAAGATAAGCAGAGTAAGGTGTTTACATGACTAATGCTATGCTCGCCTCCTGCCATAAGTAGTTTAATATCAAATTATTAGTGTGCATGTAAACATACTCAATGTCTGCAGCCGGCTCTGATCGTAGCGTTGGCCTGATGAAACAGGCTGGGAGAGTGAGCTCGTTTGTGGTGGTCGGCAAACCCTCAACCTTCTTGCCTTTAGCCCAGCGTGGCATCGACTGTGGCACAAAAGTATGCTGAAGTGGCAAAGTCGATATCCACTTCATAAACACAGGGTCGCTACAGTTATTGTTATTTGTGGTCGTACACATTATTTTGAGTTAATTCTATGAGGGGGGAGGGTGTGCATTTTATTAAAATGTTTGTAGGGAAAGCAACCATAGCCACAGAAAGTAGGGGTGCTGGGGGTGCGGCCTTTACTAGTCATGTACTAGCGGACCGACATACCCCCAAACTACTTCCCTGCGGCTATGAAAGCACCGGAAGGGGATTACTCATATTTGGGGGTGAGTGGAATGTTTAGATTCAAAGATTCACTGAAAAACAAGTTCAGCCTCACAGTAGACTCCTCCAGCAATACTGTGACTTTAACAGGACAGAGTCTGCAGACTGAAGACACAGCTGTGTATTATTGTGCTCACCTCCACAGTGATACAAACCAGCACAGGACCTGTACTAAAACTCCATCACACTCATATGAATAGAAAAGTAGCTGAACACTAAACAGGTGTATATACAGTATATATAAGAAATATCAATTAAAACACATACTTTTGTGGGATACATGAAAACAGTATTACTACAATTCCATAACAGTGATATTCCGTCCATCAAATCTGCTAAAAATGTATTATAAACATTCATATTCAAATCAAAGTATGATTAGCATCATGCACCCCCTTTTCATTTGTTTGGTGAATTCTGTCTCTATGTGGAGAGTAATCACCCCCTCTTCAGGCCACTAGAGGGCGAGCTAGGCTAAGGTGAACTGAATGGTTTTTATAGTAAGGTATCATTATATAATAATAATATGTCATTTAGCAGACACTTTTATCCAAAGTGACTTAAAAGTCATGCATGCATACATTTTTGTGTATGGGTGGTCCCGGGATCGTACCCACTACATTGGCGTATACAAAGCGCCGTGCTCTACCAGCTGAGCTACAGAGGACCACTACTGTTATTCATTCTCCTTATTCAAATGTAAATTAACTCACTGTCTCGACAAGTGAAGTTTTTCAGGTAAAATGAACCTGTTTCCCATCTCTGACTCTCCATGTGATCTTCCCACCCTGTGAGGAGGAGTCAATGCAAAACTCTGACCTCTTCCATCACTACTTATCTCTTCGTCTCACGTTTCTGGTCTTTCTAGTCTAACCATTTTGTAACGTGTAGCTTCAACTTCACGCTTCTTGGTCTTGTAGAGTGTCAACCATTTTTAAGCCGTGGGGCTTACTGGTCTGGTAGAAATTCAACCATTTGCAACGTTTGACTCACGCTTCACGTCTGCTGGTCTAAAGGTTGATTTGTTTTTCAAGGCTTTTTATGCACTCGTGGTAAAAGGGTCGTTAAATTATGTTTACACAATCTCTGATGTCACTCGGGGCGTGGCTAGTCACTGTGCATAGTTTATATGAAAAACTATTATCTCATTATAAGACTAAAATCACATTCCTATCTTCACCAAAATACTCTCATACTTAATCATATATTTTATACAATATTTAGATGTAAACTTTCCGAGTTACAGTTATTACTTGATACCATCCTTAATGACATCACAAAATAATAAACAATATGACATGATTATTCTTTAGATCCCCACTGACCATTTCCCACATTCTTTTAAGTAGGAATATTGTTTAATTATCCACTTGGTGCCTTATTGCTTTTATAATCTGTTTACCAACGTAAACATTTATGTTTTGTCATACCCATGGTATGCGGTCTGGTATACCACAGCTGTCAGCCAATCAGCATTCAGGGCTTAAACCACCCATTTATAATATATAATACTTTACAAAACAGTTAACTGATGGTGAAAAAATATTCAAAAATATTTGAACAAATTATATATATTTGTATTTTCACCTATCCACATACCATCTGAATGTGTTGCTATCCTCATAGAGCAGGTGTGTGGTACTGGTGGGAGGTTTTTGTTATGGTGTGTATCACTGTGACTATACAGTTACGGTTGGGGTCTATTGGAGGGTCACAGTGATATTACGCCGTACAAAAACCCTTTGCTCCTGTATGGACACATCAACACTGAACAGGTCAAATAAACACCCCCACGACAATGGTACCAATATAAACCTACTGAAACTTCAATATAAACATGATTTTGTCCATAGCCATGTTAGTGGATTTTATACTGCAACATAAATACACACATTTGCAAACAACAGTCACAAACTGACAATGGCACATTGAAGATTAATATACCAACTCATAGAGAATATAATTCCGGTACAATCTGTAGTAATGCTACAATGTATAGTTTTAGCCATGGTTTTATGTTTCTTATACCTGACTGAGAGCAGACAGAGTCATATGGAATCCCTATGGAGATGTGGGGAAGGAGGTGTTATTGTGCTGGGGTATATCTAAAAATGTTACATTTGTGATTTTTCATCAGAAATTATTACTTATGGGTACCTTCATGTGTGTGCAAAATATTACTGTTCTCAGATTTTTTATTCATAGATTTGAGATGTGTATAAATATATATATTTTTGCAAAACACTATATATCCAATGTTTAGCTGGAATGACATTTTAGTATCCTATATATTTGACTGTGATATGTGGTTGTCTCACCTAGCTATCTTACGATGAATGCACATACTGTAAATCGCTCGATTAGTGTGAAATGTTTTTACATACTGATCTCAAATTACTGTATTGAATTATAAAAATAAAAATATACATTTTAAAAATATGAATGTCAGAAATGTATAATTTGTACAGTTCTTTATTACAAATTACTTATTTATTTCTGAGTGAGGCAGATATGTAGCATTTTGCAAAAAAAGCATGATCATTTGTATCCCTGAAATGAAACCATCAAGTGATAGATTTTAAACAAATACATGTAAAGTGCATTCGGAAAGTATTCAGTCCCCTTCCCTTTTTTCCACAATTTGTTACGTTACAGCCTTATTCTAAAATGGAAACAATTATTATTTACCCATGTGAGAATGGTGCCAGCACAACACACAGTGATGTAAATGTATTTCCACATCAAGATATTCAGACTAATAATCAGTCTCATAAACGGTCAAATTATAATTTGTAAGTTAACCTTACAAAAAACGTTAAAACCATACATCATTAAAAGTTTTAATGAAATGTAAACCTAAACAAAAATGTAGAACTTTTGTTCCCATGTTGCTGATCTTCAACATATCATACTAAAGCCATTATATATAGTCAAACATGATACTAAAGCAATTATATATAGTCAAGACATCATACTAAAGCCATTATATATAGTCAACACATCATGCTAAAGCCATTTATATAGTCAACACATCATACTAAAGCCATTATATATAGTCAACACATCATACTAAAGCCATTATATATGGTCAAACATCATACTAAAGCCATTATATATAGTCAACACATTATACTAAAGACATTATATATAGTCAACACATCATACTAAAGCCATTATATATAGTCAACACATCATACTAAAGCTATTATATATAGTCAACACGTCTCATCAGTAAAATCGAACTACAGAGAGTAGAATAAAGGACAGGGAGAAGAGAATCAAAGAATAGAATAGAAGATCTCTCCCCTGTCAGGATATTTAAACCTCTAGAGGGCGGTCTATGCAAAGTCTCCTCCCTTCATCCCTTCATAATCAGACACTCAGCTCTGACCTTCTCATTATAGACAGCTTGGACTGATATTACAACATTACAAGTCCTGTACTAACTAATACTGAACAATGGAACTGAAGCCTGTCTGGAGTTTAGTTGTCATGGTGATGTCCATACACAGTAAGTAAAGCATTACATGGTGACTGAAGAAATGTCTGAGTATCATGGTCAACTCAAATCAATTTAAATACCACATCTTCAATTGTGTCATGTTTTTTTTTTTTGCAGGTGTTTGTTGTGATATCAGACTGGATCAGACACCTTCGCATGTGAAAATACCTGGACACTCTGTTAAAGTGTCCTGTACAATCTCTGGTTATTCAATGACTAGCAGTAACATTCACTGGATAAGGCAGAAACCAGGGAACGGACTTGAGTGGATTGGGAGAATGAACACTGGTTCAGGCACAGATGTTATCTATGCGGACTCCCTGAAAGGCCAGTTTATCCTGACTGAGGACGTCTCCACAAGCACACAGTTCTTAGAGGTCAAGAGTCTGAGATCAGAGGACTCTGCTGTTTATTATTGTGCTCGAGAGACACAGCGACTGAAGCTGGTGAAGCAGCTGCACAAAAAACCCCTTAACAACATGGATAGCTGGTGTACTACTTCCTCTCTTTGTGTCACACTAGAATAATACTGAGTATCATTACTGTAAAGAATACAGCAACAATATCACAAAGCACTACGCTATAAAAGAGTCCAGCCTCCAACATTCAAACTACACAATCAAACTATCTCTGCCCAGTCAGCTCGATCTTTCTGGTTGTCACATCAACAAGTAATAAACAAAGTATTCAGAACATATGAACCTGTTCCCCATCTCTGAGTTCTCTATTTAATCTCTGTGTGATCTTCCCACCCAGTGAGGAGGAGTTAATGCAAAACTCTGACCTCTTCCATCACTACTTATCTCACTGCAGAGTAGAGGAGAGGGACTGAAGCTCTGACTAGACTGAGGAACAGAGACACACCATAACTACTAATAGTTCATCATGACATTTAATATTGTGGTTCTACTGATGACAATAGGCTTGACTGGTGAATACTTTTAGACATTTTTTATTTGACACAGAATAATCACAGAAGTTTTCAGTCCAGTGATTTTCCCTAATGTTACTTTGTTTCCAAAGGTGTTCAGGGTCAGTCATTTACTGAGTCTGGACCAGTGGTCAAAAAGACTGAAGAATCACACAAACTGACCTGTTCACATTCAGTAGCTACTGGATAGCTTGGATCAGACAGGCTCCTGGGAAAGGACTGGAGTGGATTGCAGCTGTTACTGGCAGTGATGTTGGCAGTAATTTCTACCCCCAGTCTGTTCAGGGTCTGTTCACCATCTCCAGAGATAATAGCATGAAACATGTGATCCAGATGAACACTGAAGACTAAAGACTGCTGTTTATTATTGTGCCAGAGATACAGTGACACTGTATCTCTGGCTGAACAAAAACTGGTCCTCACTGATCTCTAAACCCTATAATGAGTCTATGGTCCACTCTGTCACCATCAACTCCATGTCATCCACAACACACACACTGGTTGACACATACCATAGTCTCACAAACAGGTTGACACATACCATGCTCAATTGTATATAAAATAATTAAAAACATTTGATAAGAATATAAAGAAATCACAAATACTAATTGAATAGGCCAAGTATAGATTGTTTATTGACACCAACAGTTATATTGCTATATGGTGTGCCATTGCAAGAAACATAGATTACAATATTGATTGTTTTGATAGTAATAAGATGCTGTAAATAAAGTGAGATTCCAGTTTATAA
This sequence comes from Coregonus clupeaformis, assembly GCF_020615455.1. Classification (NCBI taxonomy): domain Eukaryota; kingdom Metazoa; phylum Chordata; class Actinopteri; order Salmoniformes; family Salmonidae; genus Coregonus; species Coregonus clupeaformis. The sequence goes on from NW_025533660.1 coordinate 516,237, forward strand.
TACAGACTGATGCAGCTTATAACAGTCATACCAATCAATCTACTGAACATGTCATTGTGATACTACCGCTCCCTACTTACACTGTCTACTTACACTGTCTACTTACACTCTCTACTTACACTGTCTACTTACACTGTCTACTTACACTCTCTACTTACACTCTCTACTTACACTGTCTACTTACACTCTCTACTTACACTCTCTACTTACACTGTCTACTTACACTCTCTACTTACACTCTCTAATTACACTCTCTACTTACACTCTCTACTTACACTGTCTATTAACACTCTCTACATATACTGTCTAATTACACTGTCTACTTACACTCTCTACTTACACTGTCTACTTACACTGTCTACTTACACTCTCTACTTACACTGTCTACTTACACTCTCTACTTACACTGTCTACTTACACTCTCTACTTACACTCTCTACTTACACTGTCTACTTACACTCTCTACTTACACTCTCTACTTACACTCTCTACTTACACTCTCTACTTACACTCTCTACTTACACTGTCTACTTACACTCTGTACTTACACTGTCTACTTACACTGTCTACTTACACTCTCTACTTACACTTCCACATACATTCTATTACACTGCACTTACACTCTATTACACTGTATACATACACCTCATTACACTCTCACTTACTCTATAACCTCTACTTACACTTCACTTACACTCCATAACCTCTAATTACACCCACTACACTTCTAACACTTCTATTAAACCCTACATAACTTACTACACTGTCACTACACCCTACTACACTGTCTAATTACACTGTCTACTTACACTCTCTACTTACACTATTACACTGGCACTTACACTGCCACACACTCTCTACATACACTCTCTACTTACACTGTCCACTTACACTACTTACAGTCTACTTAACACTAAATTACATCATTACACTGTATACCTTACTTAACCCCACTTAACTGTCTACTTAACTGTACTTACACCCTACATACACTGTCTACTTACACGGTCTACTTACACCTCTATTACACTGTCTACTTACACTTATACTTAACTGTCTACTTAACTCTCTACTTACACCTCTACTTACACTTCTACTTACACCCTCTATTACACCTCCACTTAACTTTACTTAACTCTGTACTACACTCACTTACACTGTATATTAACTTACTTACACTCTCTACTTACACCTCTATTACACCGCTGCTTAACTCTCACTTACACTGTCTACTTACACTGTTACTACACTCCTACTTACACTCTACTTACACTGTCATTACACTGTTATTAAACTATATTACACTCTCACTTACAACTTACACTTCACATACACGTTACTTACACTATTACACTTCTACTTAACCGTCTACTTACACTGTTACTACACTCCTACTTACACTGTCTACTTACACTGTCTATTACACTCTACTTTACACTGTCTATTAATGTCTACTTACACTCTCTACTTACACTGTCTACTTACACTCTACTACAACTCACTTACACTCTCATACACTTCTACTTACACTGTTACTTCCACTGTCTATTAACCTTATTAACTCTCTATTAATGTTACTTAACTGTACTACATTATTACACTAATACACTCTCTACTTACACTGTTACTTACACTCTCTACTTACACCTACTTACATGTTATTTACACTCCCTACTTACACTGTCTACTTACACTGTCTATTACACTCTCACTTACACTCTCTACTTACAATCTCACTTACACTCTCTACATACACGTCTACTTACACTCAATTACAATCTCTACTTACACTGTCTACTTAACTCACTTACACTCTCTATTACACTGTCTATTACACTGTTATTACACTCTTATTACACTCTACTTACACTTCTACTTACACCTCTACTTACACTTATTACACTCTACGTACACCCACTTACACACTTAACTTCTACTTACACTGTCACTTCACACTGTTAACTACACTCTCTATTACACCTCTACTTACACTGTTACTTACACTGTCATTACACCTCTACTTACACTTCTACTTACACTCTACTTACACTCTACTTACATCCACTTACACTTCTACGTACACTCTCACTACACTCTCTACTTACACTCCTACTTACACTGTCTACTTACACTGTCTACTTACACTGTCTACTACACTCTCTACTTACACTCTACTTACACTCTCTACTTACACTGTCTACTTACACTCTCTATTACACCTCTATTACACCCTACTTACACTGTCTACTTACACTGTCTACATACACTCTCTACTTACACTGTATTACACTCTACTTACACTTCTATTACACTGTCTACTTACACTGTCTATTACACTCACTTAACCCTACTTACACTGTCTATTACATCTCACTTACACTCTCTACTTACACTGTCTATTAACTCTCTACTTACACTGTCTACTTACACTCTCTACTTACACTTCTACTTACACTGTCTACTTACACTCTGTATTACACCTACTTACACTTATACATAACTCTCTACTTACACTCCTTCTTACACTCTACTTACACTCTCTGCTTACACCTCTACTTACACTCTCTACTTACACTCTCTACTTACACCTCTAATTACACTGTCTATTACATGTCTATTAATTACTTTACACTCTCTACTTACACTGTCTACTTACATTGTCTACTTACACTCTCTACTTACACTCCTACTTACACTGTCTACTTACATCACGTACACCTCTACTTACACTTCTACTTACACTCTCTACTTACACTCTCTACTTACACCTCTACTTACACTCTACTTACATGTCTACTTACACTGTCTATTACACTGTTATTACACTAACATTACACTCTCTACTTACACTCTCTACTTACACTCTACTTACACTGTCTACTTACACTGTCTACTTACACTCTACTTACACTGTCTACTTACACTTCTATTACACCTCTATTACACTCTCTACTTACACTCTCTATTACACCTCTATTACACTGTCTACTTACACTTCACTTACACTCTCTACTTACACTGTCCACTTACACTGTTATTACACCTCATTACACTCTCTACTTACACTGTCTACTTACACTCTCTACTTACACTTACTTACACTGTCTACTTACACTCTATACTTACACTCTGTATTTACACTCTCAATTACACTGTCTACTTACACCCACTTACACCTCTACTTACACTGTCTACTTACACCCTCTACTTACACTAATTACACATACACTGTCTACTTACACTGTCTACTTACACCTCTACTTACACTTCAATTACACTGTCTACTTACACTCTTATTACACTGTCTACTTACACTGTCTACTTACACTCCCTACTTACACGTCTACTTACACCTCTACTTACACTGTCTACTTACACTCTACTTACACTCTCTACTTACACTGTCTACTTACACTCTATTAACTCTCTACTTAACCTCTACTTACACTCTCTACTTACACTCTCTACTTACACTGTCTATTACACCCTACTTACACTGTCTACTTACACTGTCTACTTACACTCTCTACTTACACTGTATACTTACACTGTCTACTTACACTCTACTTACACTCTCTACTTACATTCTATTACACCTCTACTTACACTCTCTACTTACACTGTCCACTTACACTCTACTTACACTGTCTACTTACAGTCTACTTACACCCTCTACTTACACTGTCTACTACACCTCTATTACACTCTCACTTACACTCCCACTTACACCCCCTACTTACACTGTCTATTACACTACTTACACTGTCTACTTACACGTCTACTTACACTCTCTACTTACACTGTCTACTTACACCTCTACTTACACTTCTATTACACTCTCTACTTACACTCACTACACTGTCTACTTACACTTCATTACACTCTCTACTTACATCTACTTACACTCTATTACACTGTCTACTTACACTCTCTATTACACTCTCTACTTACACTGTCTACTTACACTCTCTACTTACACTGTCTACTTACACTGTCTACTTACACTCTGTACTTACACTCTACTTACACTGTCTACATACACCTCTATTACACCTCTACTTACACTCTCACTTACACCTCTATACACTCTATTACACTGTCTATTACACTGTCTATTTACACTCTCTATTACACCCTTACACGTCTACTTACACGTCTACTTACACTTCTACTTACACTCTACTTACACTCTACTTACACTCTCTACTTACACTGTCTACTTACACCTCTACTTACACTTCTATTACACTGTCTACTTACACTCTCTACTTACACCTCTACTTACACTGTCTATTACACTGTCTACTTACACTCTCTATTACACTCCCACTTACACTGTCTACTTACACTCTCTACTTACACTGTCTACTTACACTCTCTACGACACCTACTTACACTCCTACTTACACTGTCTACTTACACTGTCTACTTACACTGTCTACTTACACTCTACTTACACTCTCTACTTACACTGTCTACTTACACTGTCTACTTACACTCTATTACACTGTCTATTACACTCTCTACTTACACTGTCTACTTACACGTCTACTTACACTCTCTACTTACACTGTCTACTTACACTTCTACTTACACTCTACTTACACTTCTACTTACACTGTCTACTTACACTCTCTACTTACACTCTCTATTACACCTCTACTTACACTGTTACTTACACTGTCTACTTACACCTCTATTACACTGTCTACTTACACTGCTATTACACTCTCTACTTACACTCACTTACACTGTCTACTTACACTCACTTACACTCTACTTACACTGTATATTACACTCCTACTACACCTCTATTACACTCCCACTTACACGTCTACTTACACTTTACTTACACTCTCTACTTACACTGTCTACTTACACTGTCTACTTACACTCTGTATTACACTCTCTACTTACACTGTATACTTACACTCCTATACACCTCTATTTACACCCTGTACTTACACTCTCTACTTACACCTCTATTACACTGTCTACTTACACTCTCTACTTACACTGTTACTTACACTGTCTACTTACACTCTTACTTACACTCCTACTTACACTGTAAACATACACAGCTATTACACCCTACTTACACTCTACTTACACTCTCTACTTACACTCTCTACTTACACTGTCTACTTACACTGTCCACTTACACTCTCTACTTACACTCCCTATTACACTGTCTACTTACACTGTCTACTTACACTCTCTACTTACACTCTCTATTACACCTCTACTTACACTCTACTTACACTGTCTACTTACACCTCTACTTACACTCTACTTAACGTCTACTTACACTGTCTACTTACACTCTCTACTTACACTTCTATTACACTGTCTACTTACACCCTATTACACTCTACTACACTCTACTTACACTGCATCATATACACTGCTACTTACACTCTCTACTTACACTCTCTATTACACTCTCTACTTACACTTCTACTTACACTTCTATTACACTGTCTACTTACACTCTACTTACACCCTACTTACACTGTCTACTTACACTTCTATTACACCCTACTTACACTGTCTACTTACACTACTTACACTCACTTACACTGTCTACTTACACCTCTACTTACACTGTCTACTTACACTGTCTACTTACACTCTCTACTTACACTCTACTTACACTGTCTACTTACACTCTACTTACACTCTACTTACACTCTCTACTTACACTCTACTTACACTCTCTATTACACTCCACTTACACTGTCTATTACACTGTCTACTTACACTTATACACTGTCTACTTACACTGTCTACTTACACTGTCTATTACACCCCTACTTACACTCCCTACTTACACTGTCTACTTACACTCTCACTTACACCTCTACTTACACCTCTACTTACACTGTCTACTTACACCTCTATTACACTGTCTATTACACTGTCTACTTACACTCTGTATTACACTTCTACTTACACTGTATACTTACACTTCTACTTACACTCTCACTTACACTGTCTATTACACCTCTACTTACACCCCTACTTACACTGTCTACTTACACTCTCTATTACACTCTCTATTACACTGTCTACTTACACTCTACTTACACTGTCTACTTACACTGTCTACTTACACTCTCTACTTACACTCTCTACTTACACTGTCTACTTACACTCTCTACTTACACTCTCTACTTACACTGTCTACTTACACTTCTATTACACTTCTACGTACACTCTTACTTACACTCCCACTTACACTGTCTACTTACACTCTTACTTACACTCTATTTACACGTCTACTTACACTGTCTATTACATCTCTACTTAACTGTCTACTTACACTGTCTATTACACCTCTACTTACACTCTCTATTACACTCTATTACACTGTCTACTTACACTTCTACTTACACTCTCTACTTACACTGTCTATTACAATCTCTACTTACACTCTCTACTTACACTCTCTACTTACACTTCACTTACACTCTCTACTTACACTGTCTACTTACACTGTCTACTTACACTCTCTACTTACACTGTCTACTTACACTGTCTACTTACACTCTATTACACTCTCTATTACACGTCTACTTACATCTCTACTTACACTCTCTACTTACACTGTCTACTTACACTCTAATTACACTCCTATTACACTCTATATTACACTGTCTACTTACACTCTCTACTTACACTCTCTACTTACACTGTCACTTACACGTCTACTTACACGTCTACTTACACTCTCTACTTACACTCTATTACACTCTCTACTTACACTCTCTACTTACACTCTCTACTTACACTGTCTACTTACACTCTCTATTACATGTCCACTTACACTGTCTACTTACACTCTACTTACACCTCTATTACACTGTCTACTTACACTCTCTATTACACCTCTACTTACACTGTTATTACACTGCTACTTACACTCTACTTACACTCTCTATTACACTGTCTATTACACCTCTACTTACACTCTCATTACACTGTCTATTACACCTCTACTTACACTCTCTATTTACACTGTCTACTTACACTCTCTACTTACACCTCTATTACACTCCATTACATCTCTACTTACACTCTATACTTACACTTTATTACACTCTACTTACACTGTCTACTTACACTGTCTACTTACACTCTCACTTACACCTCTACTTACACTCTCTATTACACTATCTACTTACACTTCTACTTACACTCCTACTTACACCTCTACTTACACCGTCTACTTACACTCTCTATTACACCTCTATTACACTGTCTATTACACTCTGACTTACACTGTCTACTTACACTGTCTATTACACTCCGACTTACACTCTACTTACACGTCATTACACATTAACTCTCTACTTACACTCTCTACTTACACTCTCTGCTTACACTCTACTTACACTGTCACTTACACTCTATTACACTGTCTACTTACACTTCTATTACACCTCTACTTACACTCTCACTTACACTCTCTACTTACACTCTACTTACACTGTCTACTTACACCTCTATTACACTCTCACTTACACCTCTATTACACTGTCTACTTACACTCTCTACTTACACTCTCTACTTACACTCTCTACTTACACTGTCTACTTACACTCTCTACTTACACTGTCTAATTACACTTCTACTTACACCCTATTACACTGTCTACTTACACTCTCTACTTACACTTCTACTTACACTGTCTATTACACTCTCTACTTACACTCTCTACTTACACTCTCTATTTACACCTCTATTACACTGTCACTTACACCTCTATTACACCTCTATTACACTGTCTACTTACACTGTCTACTTACACTCTCTATTACACTGTCTATTTACACTGTCTACTTACACCTTACTTACACTCTACTTACACTGTCTACTTACACTCTCTACTTACACCTCTATTACACTGTCTACTTACACCTCTACTTACACTCTCTACTTACACCCTCTACTTACACTGTCTACTTACACTCCCTACTTACACTCTCTACTTACACTGTCTACTTACACTCTACTTACACGTCTACTTACACCTCCACTTACACTGTCTACTTACATCTCACTTACACTTCTATTTACAGCTCTATTACACTGTCTATTACACTCCCTACTTACACTGTTACTTACACTGTCTATTACACTTCTATTACACTCTCTATTACACTGTCTATTACACCTCTTACACCCACTTACACTCCCACTTACACTCTCATACTTACACTCTCTACTTACACTCTCACTTACACTGTCTACTTACACCTCTACTTACACTGTCTACTTACACTGTATACTTACACTCTCTACTTACACCTCTACTTACACTGTCTACTTACACTGTCTACTTACACCTCTACTTACACTCTCTACTTACACTCTACTTACACTCTCTACTTACACCTCTACTTACACTGTCTACTTACACTTCTACTTACACCTCTACTTACACTGTCTACTTACACTGTCTACTTACACTCTGTACTTACACTGTCTATTACACTGTCTACTTACACTCGTACTTACACTCTCTATTACACTGTCTACTTACACTCTCTATTACACTCTCTACTTACACTCTCTATTACACCTCTACTTACACTCTCTACTTACACTGTCATTACACCCTACTTACACTTCTACTTACACTGTCTACTTACACTCTCTATTACACTCTCTACTTACACTGTCTACTTACACTCTCTACTTACACTCCTATTACACTGTCTATTACACTCTCTACTTACACCTCTAATTACACTCTCTATTACACTCTATTACACCTACTTACACTCTACTTACACTGTCTACTTACACGTCTACTTACACTCTCTACTTACACTGTTATTACACTGTCTACTTACACCTCTACTTACACTGTCTACTTACACTCTCTACTTACACTGTCTACTTACACTCTCTACTTACACGTCTACTTACACGTCTATTACACTCTACTTACATCTCTATTACATCTCTACTTACACTCTCTACTTACACTCCACTTACACTGTCTACTTACACTATACACTGTCTACTTACACTGTCTACTTACACCTCTATTACACTTCTACTTACACTGTCTACTTACACTGTCTACTTACACTGTCTATTACACTGTCTACTTACACTCTCTACTTACACTGTCTATTAAACGTCACTTACACTGTCTACTTACATGTCTACTTACACTGTCACTTACACTCTCTACTTACACTGTATATTACACTGTCTACTTACACTCTACTTACACTCTCTACTTACACTCTCTACTTACACTGTCTACTTTACACTCTCTACTTACACTGTCTACTTACACTGTCTAATTACACTCTCTACTTACACCCCTACTACACTGTCTACATACACTGTCATTACACCTCTATTACACTGTCTACTTACACTCTCTACTTACACCTCTACTTACACTCTCTACTTACACTGTCCACTTACACTCACTTACACTCTCTACTTACACTCTCTACTTACACTTCTACTTAACCTCTACTTACACTTCTACTTACACTCTCATTACACTGTCATTACACCTCTATTACACTCATTAACTATTACACTGTCTACTTACACTGTCTACTTACACTTCTACTTACACTCTCTACTTACACTCTCTACTTACACTCTACTTACACTCTCTACTTACACTGTCTACTTACACTCTCTATTACACCCTACTTACACTGTCTATTACACCTACTTACACCTCTACTTACACTCTACTTACACTCTCTACTTACACTCTATTACACTTCTACTTACACTGTCTACTTACACTCTCTATTACACTCTACTTACACTGCTACTTACACTTCACTTACTCTATTACACTGTCTACTTACACTCTCTACTTACACCTCTACTTACACTGTTATTTACACTCTCTACTTACACCACTTACACTCTATACTTACACTGTCTACTTACACTCTCTACTTACACCTCTATTTACACTGTATATTTACACTCTCTATTACACCTCTACTTACACTCTCTATTACACTCTACTTACACTCTACTTACATCTCTACTTACACTGTCTACTTACACTGCCACTTACACTCCATTACACTGTCTACTTACACTGTCTACTTACACTCTCTACTTACACCTCTACTTACACTGTCTACTTACACTCTCTATTACACCTCTACTTACACTGTCTACTTACACTCTCTACTTACACTCTCTACTTACACTTCTACTTACACTGTCTACTTACACTCTATTACACTCTCTACTTACACTGTCTACTTACACTCTACTTACACTCCCACTTACACTGTCTATTACACTCTCTACTTACACCTCTACTTACACCTCTACTTACACGTCTACTTACACCTCTACTTACACTTCTACTTACACTGTCTACTTACACTCTATTACACTGTCTACTTACACTGTCTATTACACTCTGTACTTACACTGTCTACTTACACTGTCTACTTACACTCTCTATTACATCTCTACTTACACTGTATACTTACACTCTCTACTTACACTCTCTACTTACACTGTCTATTTACACTCTCTACTTACACCTCTACTTACACTGTCTACTTACACCTCTACTTACACTCTCTATTACACTGTCTACTTACACTCTCTACTTACACTCTACTTACACTGTCTATTACACCTATTACACTCTCTACTTACACTGTCTACTTACACCCTACTTACACTCTACTTACACCTCTATTACACTCTCTACTTACACTGTCTACTTACACTTCATTACATCTCACTTACACTCTCTACTTACACTGTCTACTTACACAGTCAATTACACTGCTCTACTTACACTCTCTACTTACACTGTCTACTTACACTCTCTACTTACACTGTCTACTTACACCTCTACTTACACCTCTATTACACTGTCTACTTACACTCTCATTACACCTCTACTTACACCTCTACTTACACTCTCTACTTACACTCTCTATTACACTGTCTACTTACACTCTACTTACACCTCTACTTACACTCTCACTTACACGTCTACTTACACTGTCTACTTACACTCCCTACTTACACGTCTACTTACACCTCTACTTACACTCTACTTACACTGTCTACTTACACTCTACTTACATCCCTACTTACACTCTCTACTTACACCTCTATTACACTGTCTACTACACCTCTATTACACTCTCTACTTACACTCTCTACTTACACCTCTATTACACTTCTACTTACACTCTACTTACACTCTCTACTTACACCCTACTTACACTCTCTATTACACTCTACTTACACCCCACTTACACTCTCACTTACACTGTCTACTTACACCGTCTACTAACCTCTATTACACTTCTACTTACACTGCTCTATTACACTCGTACTTACACTGTCTACTTACACTGTATATTACACTCGTACTTACACCTCTACTTACACTGTATACATACACCTCTATTACACCCCCTACTTACACTCTCTACTTACACTCTCGCTTACACGTCTACTTACACTGTCTACTTACACCTCTACTTACACTTCACTTACACTGTCTACTACACGGTCTACTTACACCTCTACTTACACTGTCTACTTACACTCTCTACTTACACTCTCTACTTACACTCTCTACTTACACTGTATATTACACCTACTTACACCTCTACTTACACCTTACTTACACTGTCACTTACACTCTCTACATACACTGTCTACTTACACTCTCTACTTACACTCTACTTACACCAATTACACTCTCTACTTACACTTACTTACACTGTCTACTTACACCTCACTTACACTGTCTATTACACTATTAACTATTACACTGTCTACTTACACCTCTATTACACCTCACTTACACTCTCTACTTACACTCTCTACTTACACTCTACTTACACTGTCTACTTACACTCTCTACTTACACTGTCTACTTACACTGTCTATTACACTCTCTACTTACACTGTCTACTTACACTGTTACTTACACTGTAATTACACTCCCTACTTAACTTCTATTACACCTCTACTTACACCTCTACTTACACCTCTACTTACAATCTCTACTTACACTGTCTACTTAACTCTACTTACACTGTCTACTTACACTGTCTACTTACACCTCTACTTACACTCTACTTACACTGTCTACTTACACTGTCTATTTACACTCCCTACTTACACTGTCTACTTACACTCTCTACTTACACTCTCTACTTACACCTCTACTTACACTGTCTACTTACACCTCTACTTACACCTCTACTTACACCTCTACTTACACTCCCTACTTACACTGTCTACTTACACTGTCTACTTACACTCTTACTTACACTCTCTACTTACACCTCTACTTACACTCTCTACTTACACTGTCTACTTACACTTCTATTACAATCTCTACTTACACTGTCTACTTACACCTCTACTTACACTCTCTACTTACACGTCTACTTACACCTCTACTTACACTCTCTACTTACACTCTCTACTTACACTGTCTACTTACACCTACTTACACTGTCTACTTACACTCTCTATTACACTCTCTACTTACACTAACTCATTACACTGTCTACTTACACCTCTATTACACGTCTACTTACACTGTCTACTTACACTCTCTACTTACACTCTCTACTTACACTGTCTACTTACACTCTCTACTTACACTCTCTACTTACACTCTCTACTTACACTGTCTACTTACACTCTCTACTTACACTCTCTACTTACACTGTCTACTTACACTCTCTACTTACACTCTCTACTTACACTCTATACTTACACTGTCTACTTACACTCTCTACTTACACGTCTACTTACACTTCTACTTACACCCTACTTACACTGTCCACTTACACTGTCTATTTACACCTCTACTTACACTCTCTACTTACACTGTCTACTTACACCTCTACTTACACTCTCTACTTACACTGTCTACTTACACTCTCTACTTACACCCCCTACTTACATCTATATTACACTGTCTATTACACTCTCTATTACACCTCTACTTACACTGTCTACTTACACTCTACTTACACTCTCTACTTACACTCTACTTACACTTCACTAACTCTCTATTACACCCTACTTACACTGTCTACTTTACACCTCTACTTACACCCTACTACACTCTACTTACACTGTCTACTTACACCTCTACTTACACTGTCTACTTACACTGTTATTACACTCTCTACTTACACTGTCTACTTACACTGTCTACTTACACTCTCTACTTACACTGTCTACTTACACTGTCTACTTACACCTCTACTTACACTGTCTACTTACACTCTATTACACCTCACTTACACCCTTATTACACTGTCTACTTACACCTCAACTTACATGTCTATTACACTGTCTACTTACACTCTACACTTACAACCTCTACTTACACTGTCTACTTACACTCTCTACTTACACTCTCTACTTACACTGTCTACTTACACTCTCTACTTACACTCTCTACTTACACTGTCTACTTACACTCTCTACTTACACTGTCTACTTACACTCTCTACTTACACTGTCTACTTACACTCTCTACTTACACCTCTATTTACACTGTACTTACACTCCATTACACTGTCACTTACACTGTCATTACACTCTCACTTACACTGTCTACTTACACTTCTATTACACCTCTACTTACACTGTCTACTTACACTCTCTACTTACACTCTCTACTTACACTCTCTACTTACACTCTCTACTTACACTCTCTACTTACACTGTCTACTTACACTCTCTACTTACACTGTCTACTTACACTGTCTACTTACACTCTCTACTTACACTGTCTACTTACACTGTCTACTTACACTCTCTACTTACACTCTCTACTTACACTGTCTACTTACACTCTCTACTTACACTGTCTATTACACTGTCACTTACACTCTCACTTACACTGCTCCACTTACACTCTCTATTACACTCACTTACACTGTACTACACTCTATTAACCATTACACCTCTACTTTACACTCTCTACTTACACTGTCTACTTACACCCTACTTACACTGTCTATTACACTGTCTACTTACACTCTGTACTTACACTCTCTACTTACACTGTCTACTTACACTGTCTATACACTCTCTACTTACACTATTACACTCTCTACTTACACTTCTACTTACACTCTCTACTTTACACTGTCTATTTACACTTACTTACACTGTCTACTTACACTGTCTACTTACACTCTCTACTTACACTCTCTATTACACTGTCACTTACACTCTCATTACACTCTCTACTTACACTGTCTACTTACACTCATACTTACACTGTCTACTTACACTCTCACTTACACTGTCTACTTACACACTTACACTCTCACTTACACGTTACTTACACGTCTACTTACACTCATACTTACACTCTCTACTTACACTCTACTTACACCTTACTTACACTCTCTACTTACACCGTCTACTTACACTGTCTACTTACACTCTCTACTTACACTGTCTACTTACACTGTCTATTTACACCACTTACACTTCTACTTACACTGTCTACTTACACTCTACTTACACTCTCTACTTACACTGTCTACTTACATAACTTACACTCTCTACTTACACCGTCTACTTACACTGTCTACTTACACTCTCTACTTACACTCTCTATTACACGTCTACTTACACTCTCTACTTACACTCTACTTACACCTCTACTTACACTGTCTACTTACACGTCTACTTACACTCTCTACTTACACTGTCTACTTACACTGTCTACTTACACTCTACTTACACTCTACTTACACTGTCTACTTACACTGTCCACTTACACTGTCTACTTACACTGTCTACTTACACTCTATTACACTGTATACATACACTTAACTCTCTATTTACACCCACTTACACTCTACTTACACTGTCTACTTACACTCTCTATTACACTCTACTTACACTCTCTACTTACACTCGTACTTACACTGTCTACTTACACTCTATTACACCCCTACTTACACGTCTATTACACTTCTACTTACACTCTCTACTTACACTCTCTACTTACACCTCTACTTACACTTCTACTTACAGTCACTTACACTCTACTTACACTCTCTACTTACACTGTCTACTTACACGTCTACTTACACTGTCTACTTACACTACTTACACCACTTACACTACTTACACTCACTTACACTGTCTACTTACACTGCTACTTACACTCTCTACTTACACTGTCACTTACACTCTCTACTTACACTCCCACTTACACTGTCTACTTACACTCTACTTACACTCTACTTACACCGTCTATTACACTGTCTACTTACACTCTCTACTTACACTCTCCACTTACACTTCTATTACACCTCTACTTACACTCTCTACTTACACTGTCTACTACACTGTCTATTACACTCTCTACTTACACTGTCTACTTACACTGTCTATTACAACTCTATTACACCTCTACTTACACTGTCTACTTACACTGTCTACTTACACTCTCTACTTACACTCTCTACTTACACTGTCTACTTACACACTTACACTTCTACTTACACGTCTACTTACACCCCTACTTACACTGTCTACTTACACTGTCTATTACACCCTACTTACACGTCTACTTACACTGTCTACTTACACTCTCTACTTACACCTCTACTTACACTGTCATTACACTGTCTACTTACACCTCTACTTACACTCTATTACACTGTCTATTACACCGTCTACTTACACACTCTACTTACACTGTCTACTTACACTGTCTACTTACACTCTACTTACACTCTCTACTTACACTGTCTACTTACACTCTCTATTACATCTATTACACTGTCTACTTACACTCTACTTACACTTCTACTTTACACTGACTTACACTCTCTACTTACACTCTCTACTTACACTCTCTACTTACACTCTCTACTTACACTCTCTACTTACACTCTCTACTTACACTGTCTACTTACACTGTCTACTTACACTCTCTACTTATACTGTCTACTTACACTGTCTACTTACACTCTGTACTTACACTGTCTACTTACACTGTCTACTTACACTCTGTACTTACACTCTCTACTTACACTGTATACATACACTCTCTACTTACACTCTCAACTTTACACCTTACTTACACTCTACTTACACTCTATTTACGTCTACTTACACTCTACTACACTCTACTTACACTGTCTACTTACACTCTACTTACACCTCTACTTACACTGTCTACTTACACCTCATTACACTCTTACACTTCTACTTACACTCTCTACTTACACGTCTATTACACTCTCTACTTACACTCTCTACTTACACTGTCTACTTACACTCACTTACACTGTCTACTACACGTCTACTTACACTCGTACTTACACTGTCTACTTAAACTATCTACTTACACTCTCTACTTACACTCTCTACTTACACTCTCTACTTACACTGTCACTTACACTCTCTACTTACACTCTCTACTTACACTGTCTACTTACACTCTTACTTACACTCTCTATTACACTCACTTACACGTCTATTACACTCTCTACTTACACTGTCTACTTACACTCTCTACTTACACTGTCTATTACACTGTCTACTTACATCTCTATTACACTGTTACTTACACTCTCTACTTACACTCTACTTACACTCTCTACTTACACGTCTACTTACACTCTATTACACTGTCTACTTACACTGTCTACTTACACTGTCTACTTACACTGTCTACTTACACTCTCTACTTACACGTCTACTTACACCTATTACACCTCTACTTACACTCTCTATTACACCCTCTACTTACACTGTCTACTTACACTGCTACTTACACTGTCTACTTACACTGTCTACTTACACTCTCTACTTACACCTACTTACACTTCTACTTACACGTCTACTTACACTCTACTTACACTCTACTTACACTCCTACTTACACTCATTACACTGTCTACTTACACTCTCTACTTACACTCCTACTTACACTGTCTACTTACACTGTCTACTTACACTCTCTACTTACACTCTTACTTACACTGTCTACTTACACTCTCTACTTACACTTCTACTTACACTGTCTACTTACACCTCTACTTACACTCTCTACTTACACTCTCTACTTACACTGTCTACTTACACCTCTACTTACACTCTACTTACACTGTCTACTTACACTCTCTATTACACTGTCTATTTACACTCTCTACTTACACCCACTTACACGTCTACTTACACTCTCTACTTACACTCTATTACACTGTCTACTTACACTCTCTATTACACTCCACTTACACTGTCTATTACACCACTTAACTCTACTTACACTGTCACTTACACCTCTATTACATATACACTGTCTATTACACCTTATTTACACCTCTATTACACTCTATACTTACACTGTCACTTACACTCACTTACACTCTACTTACACTGTCTACTTACACTGTCTACTTACACTCTCCCACTTACACTGTCTACTTACACTCACTTACACTCTACTTACACTCTCTACTTACACTCTCTACTTACACTCTACTTACACTGTCTAATTACACTGTCACTTACACTCTCACTTACACTGTCTACTTACACTGTCTACTTACACTCTCTACTTACACTGTCTACTTACACTGTCTATTACACTCTACTACACTCCACTTACACTGTCACATACACCCTACTTACACTCTCTTCTACACTGTCTACTTACACTCTCTACTTACATTCTACTTACACTCTCACTTACACTCTCTACTTACACTGTCTACTTACACTCTACTTACACTCTCTACTTAACTCTCTACTTACACCTCTACTTACAATCTCTACTTACACTGTCTACTTACTCTCTACTTACACTCTCTACTTACACTCTCTACTTACACTGTCTACTTACACCTACTTACACTGCTATACACTCTACTTACACTGTCTACTTACACTGTCTATTACAATCACTTACACTTCTACTTACACCTCTACTTACACTCTACTTACACTCTCTACTTACACTGTCTACTTACACTCTCTACTTACACTCTCTACTTACATGTCTACTTACAATCTACTTACACCTCTACTTACACTGTCTACTTACACTCTCTACTTACACCTCTACTTACACTGTCTACTTACACTGTCTACTTACACCTCTATTACACTGTCTACTTACACTGTCTACTTACACTCTACTTACACTCTACTTACACTTCTACTTACACTCTCTACTTACACTCTTACTTACACTGTCTACTTACACTCCCACTTACACTCTCTACTTACACCCTCTACTTACACTGTCTACTTACACTCTACTTACACCTCTACTTACACTGTCTATTACACTGTCTATTACACTCTACTTACACTGTCTACTTACACTGTCTACTTACACTCACTTACACTCTCTACTTACACTGTCTACTTACACGTCTACTTAAATCTCTACTTACACTTCACTTACACTGTCCACTTACACTCTCTACTTACACTCTCTACTTACACTGTCTACTTACACTCTCTACTTACACTCTACTTACACTGTCTACTTACACTCTCTACTTACACTGTCTACTTACACCTCTACTTACACTGTCCACTTACACTCTATTACACTTCTACTTACACTGTCTACTTACACTCTCTACTTACACCCTACTTACACTGTCTACTTACACTGTCTACTTACACTCCCTACTTACACTCTCTATTACACTCCTACTTACACTCTCTACTTACACTCTACTTACAGTCTATTACACTGTCTACTTACACTGCCACTTACACTGTCTACTTACACTGTCTACTTACACTGTCTACTTACACTCTCTATACACTGTCTACTTACACTGTCTACTTTACACTCTCTACTTACACTCTACTTACACTCTCTACTTACACTGTCTACTTACACTCTCTACTTACACTCTACTTACACTGTCTACTTACACTCCTATACACTGTCTACTTACACTGTCTACTTACACTCTCTACTTACACTGTCTACTTACACTGTCTACATACACTCTCTACTTACACTCTCTACTTAACCTTACTTACACTCTCTACTTACACTCTACTTACACTGTCTACTTACACTCTACTTACACTCTCTATTACACTCTCTACTTACACCTACTTACACTCTCTACTTACACTGTCTACTTACACTCTACTTACACCTCTACTTACACTTCTACTTACACTCTCTACTTACACTCTCTACTTACACTCTCTACTTACACTCTCTACTTACACTGTCTACTTACACTCTCTACTTACACTCTCTACTTACACTGTCTACTTACACTCTACTTACACTGTCTACTTACACTGTCTACTTACACTGTCTACTTACACTGTCTACTTACACGTCTACTTACACTCTCTACTACACCTCTACTTACACTCTCTACTTACACTGTCTACTTACACCTCTACTTACACCTACTTACACTTCTATTACACTCTATACAGTCTACTTACACTGTCTACTTACACCTCTACTTACACTTCTATTACATGTCACTTACACTCTCTACTTACACGTCTACTTACACTGTCTACTTACACTCTCCACTTACACTCTCTACTTACACTGTCTACTTACACTCTACTTACACTGTCTACTTACACTGTCTACTTACACGTCTACTTACACTGTCTACTTACACTGTCTACTTACACTCTCTACTTACACTGCCTATTTACACGCTCTACTTACACTCTCTACTTACACTCTCTATTACACCTACTTACACTTACTTACACTCTCTACTTACACGTCACTTACACTGTCTACTTACACTCCTATTACACCTACTTACACGTCTACTTACACTGTCTACTTTACACTCCCACTTACACTGTCTACTTACACTCTCTACTTACACTCTCTACTTACACTGTCTATTACACTCTACTTACACTCTCTACTTACACGTCTACTTACACGTCTACTTACACTCTCTACTTACACTGTCTACTTACACTCTCTACATACACTCTACTTACACTCTCTACTTACACTGTCTACTTACACCTCTACTTACACTCTCTACTTACACTGTCTATTACACTGTTACTTACACTCTCTACTTACACTCTCACTTACACTGTCTACTTACACTCTCTACTTACACTCACTTACACTGTCTATTACACCTCTACTTACACGTCTACTTACACTGTCTACTTACACTCTCTACTTACACTCTCTACTTACACTGTCTACTTACACTCTCACTTACACTCTCTACTTACACCTAACTTACACTTCTACTTACACTGTCTACTTACACTTCTACTTACACTCACTTACACTCGTACTTACACTGTCTACTTACACTGTCTACTTACACTCTCTATTACACCTCTACTTACACTCTACTTACACTGCAATCTACTTACACTGTCTATTACACTCACTTACATCTACTTACACTGTCTACTTTACACTCTGTACTTACACTGTCTACTTACACTGTCTACTTACACTCTGTATTAACTCTCTATTACACTGTATACATACACTCTCTACTTACACTTCTACTTACACCCCTACTTACACTCTCTGCTTACACTCTACTTACACTGTCTACTTACACTCTACTTACACCTCACTTACACTCTACTTACACTCTCTACCTACACTGTCTACTTACACCACTTACACTCTCACTTACACTGTCAACTTACACTTATATTACACTCTCTACTTACACGTCTACTTACACTCTCTACTTACACTGTCTACTTACACTCTCTACTTACACTCTCTATTACACTGTCTACTTACACTCTCTACTTACACTTCACTTACACTCTACTTACACCTCTATTACACTGTCTACTTACACCTCTACTTTACACTGTCTACTTACACTATCCATTACATCTCTACTTACACGTCTACTTACACTCTCTACTTACACTGTCTACTTACACGTCTACTTACACTCTCTACTTACACTGTCTACGTACACGTCTACTTACACCCTATTTACACTCTCTACTTACACTCTCTACTTACACCTCTACTTACACTGTCTACTTACACTGTCTACTTACACTCTCTACTTACACTGTCCACTTACACGTCTACTTACACTGTCTACTTACACTCTCTATTACACTGTCTACTTACACTTCTACTTACACTACTTACACGTCTACTTACACTACTTACACTCTACTTACACTCTCTATTACACTGTCTACTTACACTCTCTACTTACAGTCTACTTACACTGTCTATATAACTCTACTTACACTGTCTACTTACACTGTCTATTACACTCATCTACTTACACTGTCTACTTACACTCTCTACTTACACTCCTACTTACACTGTCTACTTACACTCTACTTAACTTCACTTACACTTCTACTTACACGTCTACTTACACCTCTACTTACACTCTCTACTACATATTTACACTCTACTTACACTTCTACTTACACCTACTCTACTACACTCTACTTACACTGTCTACTTACACTGTCTACTTACACCTCACTTACACTTACTTACACATTACACTGTCTACTTACACCTCTACTTACACTGTCTACTTACACTCTCTACTTACACTCTACTTACACTGTCTACTTAACTCTACTTACACTGCTACTTACACTGTCTACTTACACTCTCTACTTACACTGTCTACTTACACTGTCTACTTACACTCTACTTACACTTCTACTTACACTGTCTACTTACACTCTACTTACACCCTACTTACACTGCTATTACACCTATTACACTGTCTACTTACACTCTACTTACACGTCAACTTACACCTCTACTTACACCTCTACTTACACTGTCTATACACCACATACACCTCTACTTACACTCTCACTACACCTCATTACACTCTCTACTTACACTCTCTACTTACACGTTCAATTTACACTGTCTACTTACACTCTACTTACACTGTCATTACACGTCTACTTACACTCTCTACTTACACCCTCTACTTACACTGTCACTTACACTCGTACTTACACTGTCTACTTACACTGTCTATTACACTCTACTTACACTACTTACACTTACTTACACTGTCTACTTACACCTCACTTACACTTCTACTTACACTGTCTACTTACACCTACTTACACTCTCTACTTACACTGTCTACTTACACTTACTTACACCTCTACTTACACTGTTACTTACACTCTCTACTTACACTCCTACTTACACTCTACTTACACTTATTACACTTCTACTTACATCTCTATTACACTCCACTTACACTGTCACTTTACACTCTCTACTTACACTCTCTACTTACACTGTCTACTTACACTCTCTACTTACACTCTCTACTTACACTGTCTACTTACACTCTCTACTTACAATCTCTACTTACACTGTCACACACTCCCACTTACACTCTCACTTACACTCCACTTACACTGTCACTTACACTCACTTACACCTACTTACACTGTCTATTACACTGTCTACTTACACTTCTACTTACACTGTCTACTTACACCTCTACTTACACTCTCTAATACACTGTCTACTTACACTCTCTACTTACACCGTCTACTTACACTGTCTACTTACACTTCTATTACACCTCTATTACACTGTCTACTTACACTCTCTACTTACACTCTCTACTTACACTCTCTACTTACACTCTCTACTTACACTCTCTACTTACACGTCTACTTACACTCTCATTTACACTGTCTACTTACACTCTCTACTTACAATCTCTACTTACACTTCTACTTACACTGTCTACTTACACTCTCTACTTACACTCTACTTACACTGTCTACTTACACCTCTACTTACACCTACTTACACTGTCTATTACACTGTCTACTTACACTCTCTACTTACACTGTCTACTTACACTGTCTACTTACACTCTACTTACACTGTTATTACACTACTTACACTCACTTCACTCTATTACACTGTCTATTACACTTCTACTTACACTGTCTACTTACACTCTATTACACTTCTATTACACTGTCTACTTACACTCTCTACTTACACTGTCTACTTACACTCTCTACTTACACTGTCTACTTACACTCCTACTTACACCCTCTATTTACACTGTCTACTTACACTCTATTACACTGCTCACACTCTACTTACACTCTACTTACACCACTTACACTGTCTAATTACACCTCTACTTACACTGTCTACTTACACTGTCTACTTACACTCCTATACACTCTATTACACTGTCTACTTACACTCTCTACTTACACTCTCTACTTTACACTCTCTATACACTCTCTACTTACACTCCTACTTCACACTGTCTACTTACACTCTCTACTTACACTGTCTACTTACACTGTCTACTTACACTTCTACTTACACTTCTACTTACACTGTCTACTTACACCTACTTACACTCTCTACTTACACTCTATTACACCCTCACTTACACTCCTACTTACACTCTCTACTTACACTCTATTACACTCTCTACTTACACTTCTATTACACTCTCACTTACACCTCACTTACACTCTTCACTTACACGTCTACTTACACTCTCTACTTACACCTCTATTACACTCCTACTTACATCTATACTTACACTCTACTTACACTCTCTACTTACACTTCACTTTACACTGTCTACTTACACTCTACTTACACACATCTACTTACACTCTCTACTTACACTCTACTTACACTCTACTTACACGTCTACTTACACTCTCTACTTAC
Organism: Coregonus clupeaformis; assembly: GCF_020615455.1. Classification (NCBI taxonomy): domain Eukaryota; kingdom Metazoa; phylum Chordata; class Actinopteri; order Salmoniformes; family Salmonidae; genus Coregonus; species Coregonus clupeaformis. The sequence goes on from NW_025533660.1 coordinate 539,955, forward strand.
ACTGTCTACTTACACTCTCTATTACACTCTATTTACACGTCTATTACACTGTCTACATACACTGTCTACTTACACTCACTTACACTCTCTACTTACACTGTCTACTTACACTCTACTTACACTGTCTACTTACACTCTCTATTACACTCTCTACTTACACTCCTACTTACACTGTCTACTTACACTCTCTACTTACACTCTCTACTTACACTGTCTATTTACACTCTGTACTTACACTCTCTACTTACACTGTCACTTACACACTTACACTCTCTACTTACACTGTCTACTTACACTCCTACTTACACTCTACTTACACTCTCTACTTACACTGTCTACTTACACTCTACATTACACTGACTTACACTGTCACTAGCACTTACACCGTCTATTACACTCCCTACTTACACTGTCTACTTACACTGTCTACTTACACTCTACTTACACTCTCTACTTACACTGTCTATTACACTCTCTACTTACACTCTATTTACACTGTCTACTTACACGTCTACTTACACTCTCTACTTACACTTCTACTTACACTGTCTATTACACTCTCTACTTACACCGTCTACTTACACTGTCTACTTACACCTACTTACACTCCTACTTACACTTCTACTTACACCTCTACTTACACCTCTACTTACACTCCTACTTACACTTCTACTTACACTCTTACTTACACTTCTACTTACACTCTTACTTACACTGTCTACTTACACTCGTACTTACACTCTCTACTTACACTGTCTACTTACACTCTCTACTTACACTCTCTACTTACACTGTCTATTACACGCCTACTTACACTCTACTTCTACACCTCACACACTTCTACTTACACTTCTACTTACACTCTCTACTTACACTCTCCACTTACACTGTCTATTACACCCACTTACACTCTCTACTTACACTGTCTACTTACACTGTCTACTTACACTCTCTACTTACACTTCTACTTACACTGTCTACTTACACTGTCTACTTACACTGTCTACTTACACTGTCTACTTACACTCTCTATTACACTGTCTACTTACACTTACTTACACCACTTACACCTCTACTTACACCCTCTACTTACACTGTCTACTTACACTTCTACTTACACTGTCTACATACACTGTCTATTACACTCTATTACACTTCTACTTACACTCTCTATTACACTCTCATTACACTCTTAAATTTACACTGTTATTACACTCTACTTACACTCTCTACTTACACTGTCACTTACACTTCATTACACCTCTACTTACACTGTCTACTTACACTGTCTACTTACACTCTACTTACACTCTATTACACGGACTTAACTGTCCACTTACACTCTACTTACACTTCTACTTACACCTATTACACTCTCTACTTACACTGCACTTACACTCTACTTACACTATCTACTTACACTCTCTACTACACCACTTACACTCATTACACCATACACTCTATTACACTCTCTATTACACTGTCTACTTACACTTACTTACACTCTCTACTTACACTGTCTATACACGTCTACTTACACTCTCTACTTACACTTCTACTTACACGTCTACTTACACTTCTACTTACACTGTCTACTTACACTGTCTACTTACACTCCCTACTTACACTGTCTATTACACTCTCTACTTACACTCTCTACTTACACTGTCTACTTACACTGTCTATTTACACTCTCACTTACACTTCTACTTACACTGTCTATTACACTCTCTACTTACACTGTTACTTACACCTCTACTTACACTCTCTACTTACACTGTTACTTACACTTCTATACACCATTACACTCTACTTACACTGTCACTTACACTTACTTAACTACTTACACGGTCTACTTACACCTCATTACACTCTATTACACTCTACTTACACTGTCACTTACACTGTTACTTACACTCCCACTTACACTGTCTACTTACACTCTCTACTTACACTGTCTACTTACACTGTCCATTTACACTGTCTACTTACACTCTCTACTTACACCACTTACACTCTACTACACTCTATTACACTGTCTACTTAACGTCATTACACTCTACTTACACGTCTACTTACATGTCTACTTACACTTCTATACACTCTACTTACACTGTATACTTACACTCTACTTACACTCTACTTACACTCTACTTACACTGTCTATACACTACTTACACTGTCTACTTACACTCTCTACTTACACGTCTACTTACACACTCTACTTACACTCTCTACTTACACTCTCCACTTACACTGTCTACTTACACTCTCTACTTACACTGTCACTTACACTGTCAAATATTACACTCTCTACTTACACTGTCTATTTACACGTCTACTTACACCTCTACTTACACTTCATTTACACTCTACTACACTCTCTACTTACACCTCTACTTACACTCACACACTTACACTGTCTACTTACACTTACTTACATCTATACACTGTCTACTACCTTAACCTCTACTTACACTGTCTACTTACACTTCTACTTACACTCTCTACTTACACTCTCATTACACGTCTACTTACACTTCTACTTACACTTCTACTTACACTCTCATTACACTGTCTATTACACTGCTACTTACACTGTCTACTTACACTCTACTTACACTGTCCACTTACACTGTCCATTACACTCTTACTTACACCTCTACTTACACTGTCTATTTACACTCTCACTTACACCTACTTACACTCCTAAATACTTACACACTCTACTTACACTGTCATTACATCTACTTACACCTCTACTTACACTGTCTACTTACACTCTACTTACACAACCCATTACACTGTCTACTTACACCCTATTACACCCTACTTACACTGTCTACTTACACGGTCACTTACACTCCTACTTACACTGTCTATTACACTCTCTATTACACTCTCACTTACACTCTCTACTACACTGTCTACTTACACTCCTATTTACACCTCTACTTACACTGTTACTTACACTCTTACTTACACTCTACTTACACTCTCATTACACTCTACTTACACATTCTACTTACACTGTCTACTTACACTCTACTTACACTCTATTACACTACTTACACTGTCTACTTACACTTATAATCTACTTAACATTACACCCTACTACACTGTCACTTTACACTGTCTTTACACTCCTACTTACACTGTCTACTTACACTGTCTACTTACACTCTCTACTTTACACTCTACTTACACTCTCCTACTTACACTGTTACTTACACTCTACTTACACTCTACTTACACCTCACTTACACTTCACTTACACTGTCTACTACACTTCTACTTACACTGTCTACTTACACTTCACTTACACCTACTTAACTCTCTACTTACACTGTCTACTTACACCTCTACTTACACTGTCTACTTACACTGTCTACTTACACTATTACACTACACATTACACCTCTACTTACACTCTACTTACACTGTCTACTTACACCCCACTTACACTTCACTTACACTCTCTACTTACACTCTACTTACACTTCTACTTACACTCACTTACACTGTCTACTTACACTCTCTACTTACACTGTCTACTTACACTGTCTACTTACACTCTATTACATATTACACTCTATTACAACTTACACCACTTACACCTACTTACACTGTCTACTTACACTCTCTACTTACACGTCTACTTACACTGTCTACTACACCTCTACTTACACTCTCTACTTACACTGTCTACTTACACTGTCTACTTACACTCTCTACTTACACTCTCTACTTACACTCTCTACTTACACTCTCTACTTACACTGTCTACTTACACTGTCTACTTACACTCTATTTACACTCACTTACACTCTCACTACACTTCTACTTACACTGTCATTACACTCTCTACTTACACTCTCTACTTACACTGTCTACTTACACTTCTACACACTCCCTATTACACTACTTACACTCATAACACTTACACCTACTTACACTGTCTACTTACACTTCTACTTACACTTATTACACTGTTATTACATCTCTATTACACTCTCTACTTACACTCTCTACTTACACTGGTCTACTTACACTCTCATACACTTACTTACACTGTCTATACACTCTACTTACACTCTCTACTTACACTGTCTACTTAACATTACACTTCTACTTACACTCTCTATTACACTCTCTACTTACACTGTCTACTTACACTCTATTACACTTACTTACACTTCTACTACACTTACTTACACTCTACTAATTCTACTTACACTTTACTTACACCCTACTTACACGTCTACTTACATTCTACTTACACTTACTTACACCTCTACTTACACTCTCTATTACACTGTCTATTACACTGTCTACACTCTCACTTACACCTATTACACTGTCTACTTACACTCTATTACACTGTCTACTTACACTCTATTACACCTCTATTACACTGTCTACTTACACTGTCTACTTACACTCTCTACTTACACTGTCTACTTACACTCTCTACTTACACCCTCTACTTACACTCCATTACACTGTCTACTTACACTCTCTACTTACATCTCTACTTAACCTACTTACATTCACTTACACTGTCTATTACACCTCTATTTACACTGTCACTTACACTCCACTTACACTTGACTTACACTCTACTTACACTGTCTACTTACACCTCACTTACACTCTCTATTACACGTCTACTTACACTCTCTACTTACACTTACTTACACTCTACTTAACTGTCTATTACACTCTCTACTTACAGTTACTTACACTGTATACTTAACTCACACACTCTCACTTACACATTACACTGTCTATTACACTCTCTACTACACTGTCTACTTACACTCTCTACTTACACGTCACTTACACCTCTACTTACACTCTACTTACACTCTACTTACACGTCTCTTACACTACTTACACTCTCTATACACTGTAATTACACTCTACTTACACCTCTACTTACACCTCTACTTACACTGTCTACTTACACTCTCAATTACACTTACTTACACTCTATACTTACACTGTCTACTTACACTCACTTACACCTATTACACTCTCACTTACACTCTACTTACACTTCTACTTACACTTTATTACACTCTCTACTTACACTCTCTACTTACACTCTACTACAGACTACACTGTCTATTACACTCTACTTACACTTCTACTACACTGTCTACTTACACTTCTACTTACACTCTACTTACACTGTCACTACACTATTACACTCTCTACTTACACTTCTACTTACACTGTCTATTACACTCTCTACTTACACTGTCACTTACACTGTCTACTTACACTCTATTACACCCTATACACTCTCATACACTCTACTTACACTCTACTTACACTGCACTTACTATTACACTCTACTTACACTTCTACTTACACACTTACACTCTATACACTATTACACTCTCTACTTACACTACTTACACTTCTATTACACTTCCAACTTACACTCTACTTACACTCCTATTACACGTCTACTTACACTCTATTACACTTATTACACTTACTTACACTGTCTACTTACACTCTCCACTTACACTCTCTACTTACACTTCTACTTACACTCTCTACTTACACTCTACTTACACTGTCTACTTACACTCTCTACTTACACTCTGTAATTACACTGTCTATTACACTGTCTATTACACTCTATTTACACTCTACTTACACTGTCTACTTACACTCTCTACTTACACTCCCCACTTACACTTCTACTTACACTCTTACTTACACTCTATTTACACTGTCTACTTACACTCACACACTCTCTACTTACACGCTACTTACACTGTCTACTACACTCTCTACTTACACTGTCTATTACACTGTCTACTTACACTCACTTAACTACTTACACTGTCTATACACACTTACACTCTCTACTTACACTCTATTACACACTATTACACTCTATTACACTCTATTACACCTTACTTAACTCTCTATTACACTTATTACACTCTATTACATACTTACACTCTCTACTTACACTGTTATTACACGTCTACTTACACCCTACTTACACTGTCTACTTACACTGTCTACTTACACGACTAATAACACTGACATCTCTTACACTGTCTACTTACACTCTCTATTACACTCTCTATTACACTGTCTACTTACACTCTCACTTACACTCTATTACATCCATTTAACTCTCTATTACACTGTCTACTTACACTCTACATACACTCTACTTACACTCTCTACTTACACTTCACTTACACTGTCTACTTACACTGTCTACTTACACTCTCTATTACACTTCTACTTACACTCTCATTACACCTAACACTTACACTGTCTACTTACACTCTATTACACTTTATTACACTGTCTACTTACACTTCTACTTACACTCTCTACTTACACTCTATTACACTCACTTACACCCACTTACACTGTCTACTTACACTCTCACTTTACACCCCTATACACTGCTACTTACACGTCTACTTACACTGTCATTACACTATTACACTGTTATTACACTCTGTACAATTACACTCTCTACTTACACTCTCTACTTACACTTCTACTTACACTCTCTACTTACACTCTCTACTTACACTGTCACTTACACTGTCATTACACACACCACTTACACCTATACACTCTACTTACACTTCTACTTACACTCCACTTACACTTCCACTTACACTGTCTACTTTACACCATACATTACTTACACTTCTACTTACACTCTCTACTTACACTGTCTACTTACACTGCTCTACTTACACTCTACTTACATGTCACTTACACTCTCAATTTACACTCTACTTACACTCTCTACTTACACTGTCTACTTACACTTCTACTTACACTCTCTACTTACACTCTACTTTACACTCTCTATACACTCTCTACTTACACTCTCTACTTACACTGTCTACTTACACAACACCACTTACACTGTCTACTACACTTCTACTTACACTCTCTATTACACTGTCTACTTACACCCTACTTACACTCTACTTACACTCTACTTACACTCTACTTACACTCTACTTACACGGTTATTACACTGTCTACTTACACTGTCTAACACTCTCACTTACACTCTCAACTTACACTGTCCACTTACACCTCTACTTACACGTCTACTTACACTTCTACTTACACCCTCTACTTACACTCACTACTTACACTGTCTACTTACACTCTCTACTTACACTCTATTACACTGTCTACTTACACCCATTACACTCTACTTACACTCTACTTACACTGTCTACTTACACGTCTATTACACTGTCTACTTACACGTCTACTTACACTCTCTACTTACACTTCTAATTACACTCTATTACACTCTCTACTTACACTGTCTACTTACACCTACTTACACTCTACTTACATCTCACTTACACTGTCATTAACACACTTACACTGTCCACTTACACTCTCATTACACCTCTACTTACACTCTACTTACACTGTCTACTTACACTCTACTTACACTTCTATTACACTGTCTACTTACACCCCTACTTACACTTCTATTAACTGTCACTTACACTCATACATATTACACTGTCATTAATTCTACTTACACTACTTACACCCACTTACACTGTCAACACCTCACTTACACTACATACATGTCTATTACACTCTAACACTCTACTTACACTCTCACTTACACTCCACTTACACTCTCTACTTACACTCTACTTACACTCTCTACTTACACTCTCTATTACACTCTCTACTTACATTCACTTACACTTCTACTTACACTCTACTTACACCAACACGTCTACTTACACTGTCTACTTACACCTACTACATCACTTAACTGTTACTACACCACTTACACTGTCACTTACACCTATAACCTCTACTTACACTCTACTTACACTTCTACTTACACTGTCTACTATACACCTACTTACACGCATACTTACACTCTCTATTACACTCTCTACTTAACGCACTTACACTTCTACTTACACTCACTTACACGCACTTACATCCCTACTTACACTGCTACTACACTCTCTACTTACACTTCTACTTACACTCTCTACTTACACTCTATTACACTCTACTTACACTCTCACTTACACTCTCTACTTACACTGTCTACTTACACTCTCTACTTTACACTCTCTACTTACACCTCTACTTACACTGTCACTTACACTCTTACTTACACCTCACTTACACGGCTACTTACACTCTCCACTACACTTCTACTTACACTGCCATTACACTACTTACACTCTCATTAAACTACAACTTACACTACTTAAATTACACCTCTACTTACACTCTCACTTACACTCTCTACTTAACCTATTACACTGTCTACTTTACACTGTTACTTACACTCTACTTACACTTCATACACTCTCTACTTACACCCCACTTACAATGTATTTACACTCTCTACTTACATTCTACTTACACTTTACTTACACTCTACTTAACTGTCTACTTACACTGTCTACTTACACTCTACTTACACTCTATTACACTGTTATTACACTGCCTATTACACTCTACTTACACTGTCTACTTACACTCTCTATTACACTGTCTACTTACACTGTCTACTTACACTCTACTTACACTGTCTACTTACACTCTACTACACTCTCTACTTACACTCTACTTACACGTCTACTTACACTCTCTACTTACACTCTCTACTTACATCATACACTCACAACTCACTTACACGCTACTTACACTCTCTACTTACACTGTCTACTTAACTCCTATTACACTCTCTACTTACACTGTCTACTTACACTCTCCACTTACACTCTCTACTTACACTGTCTATTACACTATTACATGACTACACTATTACACTTCATTACACACTCACTTACACTGTCTACTTACACTGTCTACTTACACTGTCACTACACATTACACTCTACTTACACTGTCTACTTACACCTCTACTTACACTGCTACTTACACTGTCTACTTACACTGTCTACTTACACTCATTACACCTCACTTACACTGCTATTACACTCTCTACTTACACTCTATTACACTTCTACTTACACTCTCTACTTACACCTCTACTTACACTCTCTACTTACATTACTTACACTCTCTATTACACTCTCTACTTACACGTCTACTTACACCTATTAACTGTATATTACACTCTTATTTACACTCTCTACTTACACTCTCACACACTGTCTACTTAACCCACTTAACCTCTACTTACACTGTCTATTACACCTCTACTTACACGTTATTACACGTCTATTACACTCAATACACTCTACTTACACTGCATTAACTCACTTACAAGCACTTACACCTTATTACACTCTCATTACACTCTCTACTTAACTCTCTACTTACACTGTCATACACTGTCAACACTCTCATACACTCTACTTACACCACTTACACTACTTACACCTCACTTACACTCTATTACACTCTCTACTACACTGTCTACTTACACTTCTACTTACACCTCACTTACACTGTCACTTACACTCTACTAATCTACTTACACTCTCTACTTACACTGTCTATTAACTCTCTACTTACACTTCTACTTACACCATACACCTACTTACACTCTCTACTTACACTCTATTACACTCTCTACTTACACTCTATTACATGTATTAATGTGATTAACAACATCTCTATTACACTCTCACTTACACCATTACACTCTACTTACACTCTATTACACTCTCCACTTACACTACTTACACTCTCTACTTACACTGTCTACTTACATGTCACTTAACCATTAACTCTCTACTTACACTGTACTTTAACTGTCTACTTACACCTCATACACTCTCATTAACTCCAACTTACACTGTCATTACACTTCTATACACTTTACTTACACTGTCTATTACACTTCTATTACACTTCTACTTACACTGTCACTTACACTCTCTACTTACACTCTACTTAACTACTTACACTCACTTACATCTACTTACACTGTCTATAACATTTAACTGTACTTACACTGTTACTTACACTGTCTATTACACTCTGAATACACTCTCTACTTACACTGTATAATACACTCCTACTTACACTCCTACTTACACTCTCTACTTACACCCTGCTTACACTCCCACTTACACTGTTACTACACTGTCTATTTACACCTACTTACATTCACTTAACTGTTACTACATCACTTACACCTCATTACACTCTCCACTTACACTTCTATTAACTACTACAACCCACTTACACTGTTATTAACTCCAAAATATTAACTTAACACTGTCTACTTACACCTCATTAACTCTACTTACACTGTCTACTTACACTCTCACTTACACTGTCACTTACATCTACTTACACTTCTATTACACTTCTATTACACTTATACACCTACTTACACCTCTACTTAACGCTACTTACACTCTCTACTTACATACATTACACTGGTTACTAACTGTTACTTCACACTCACATACACTCTACTTACACCACTTAACTTCTATACACTCCACTTACACCCCACTTACACTTCTATTACACTGTCTACTTACACTTCTACTACACTCCATTAACTGTCTACTTACACTGTCTATTACACTCTGACTTACACTCACTTACACTGTCCTTACACGTCTACTTACACTCTCTACTTACACTGTCTACTTAACTCTCTACTTACACTTCTATTACACCTCTACTTACACTCTCTACTTACACTCTCTACTTACACTCTCTACTACACATTACACCACACACTCTACTTACACTTACTTACACTCTCTATAACTCTACTTACACTGTCTACTTACATATACACTTCTAGTTACACTGTCTACTTACACTCTACTTACACTTACTTACACTGTACTTACACTCTATAACCTACTTACACTTCACTAACTCTACTAATTCACTTACACCATTACACCTCTAAACTCACTTACACTTTACTTAACTACTACACTCTCACTTACACTCTCTACTTACACATTAACCTCTACTTACACTACTACAGTCTACTTACACTCTACTTACACCTCTACTTACACTCTTACTTACACGTCTACTTACACCTCTACTTACACTCTCTACTTACACTGTCTACTTACACTCTCTATTACACTTCTACTTACACTGGTCTACTTACACTCTACTTACACCTCTACTTACACCTACTTACACTGTCTACTTACAATTACTCTACTTACACTGTCATTTACACTCTCTACTTACACTGTACTTACACACTTACACTCTATTACACTGTCTACTTACACTCCCACTTACACTTCTATACACTGCCTACTTACACTGTATACTTACACTTTACTTACACTTCACTTAACTCTACTTACACTCCACTTACACTTTACTTACACTGTCACTTTACACTTCACTTACACTGTCTATTACACCCTACTTACACCGTCTACTTACACTGTCTACTTACACACTTACACTGTCTATTACACTGTACTTACACTGTCACTTACACACCTACTTTACACTCTACTTACACACACTACCGTCTACTTACACTCTCTACTTACACTGTACTTACACTCTCTACTTACACTCCATTAACCTACTTAACATTAACATTACACTCCTAAGTCTACTTACACTGTCTACTTACACTCTACTTACACATTACATTCACTTACACCTCACTACACTGTCACTTACACCTCACTAACTTCTATTAACTGTTACTTACACTATTACACGTCTACTTACACTCCTCTACTTACACTCTCTACTTACACTCCCTACTTACACTGTCTACTTACACTCTACTTACACTGTCTACTTAACCTCTACTTAATTACTTACACGCTCCACTTACACTTATTACACTCACTTACACTCTACTAACACTATACAAACATAACATCTACTTACACTGTCTATTACACTATTACACTCTCTACTTAACTACTTACACTGTCTACTTACACTCGTATTACACCCTATTACACTGTCTATTTACACTTCTATTTTACACTCACTTACACTCTCACTTACACTCCACTTACACCCTCTACTTACACTCTCTACTACACTGTCTACTTACACTTCACTTACACTCTCTACTTACACTTCTACTTAACTGTTATTAACCTCTACTTACACTCTCTACTTACACTGTCACTTAACTCTACTTAACTATTACACTGTCTACTTACACTGTCTACTTACACTCTACTTACACTCATTACACTCTTACTTACACTGCCACTTACACTCCTATTACACTCCCTACTTACACTGTCTACTTACACTGTCACTACACACTCACTGTACTAACTTATTACACTTCTATACACTGCACTTACACGTCTATTAACTCTCGACTTACACTCTCATTAATTTACTTACACTATACACATTAACTCTCTACTACACTGTACTTAACCACTTACACTTATACTTACATTCACTTCTACTTACACCCCCACTTACACTGTCTACTTACACTGTCTTACACTCTCTACTTACACTGTCTACTTACATACTTACACTGTCTATTACACTGTCTTAACTCACTTACACTGTCTACTACACCACTTACACTCTCACTTACACTCTACTTACACTGTTACTTACACTTCTACTTCACACCCTACTTACACTCTACTTACACTCATTACACTGTACTTACACCTCACTTACACTGTCTACTTACACTCTACTTACACTGCCCACTTACACTCTCTACTTACAGCATACACCTCTACTTAAGTAACACTCTCTACTTACACTCTCTACTTACACTGTTATTACACTCTCATTACACCTCTACTACACTCTATTACACTGTCTACTTACACGTCACTTAATCTAACACTCCTACTTACACTCTACTTACACTAATCTACTTACACTACTTACACTCTATTACACTGTATTAACCATTACACTGTCAATACACTCTACTTAATGTCTACTTACACGGTCTACTTACACTCTCTACTTACACTCTCCACTTACACTGTTACTTACATTTACTTACACTGTACTTACACCCTATTACACCATTACACTCTCATTACACTCTCTACTTACATGTTACTTACACTGTCTACTTACACTCTGTACTTACACCCCTACTTACACTGTCTACTACACTGTCCACTTAAACTGTCTACTTACACTCTCTACTTACACCTACTACACTGTATACATACACCATTACACTCTAATTACACTGTACTACACTCTCACGAACTCCTACACCTATTAACTTCTACTTACAACTTAACTCTCTATTACACTGTCTACTTACACTCACTTACACTTCTACTTACACTTCTACTTACACTTCACTTTACACTCTCATTACACTGTCTACTTACACTTCACTACACTCTCTATTACACTCTTACTACACTGTCACACACTCTCTACTTAACTCTACTTACACTTCTACTTACACCTCTACTTACACTCTCTACTTACACTCTCACTTAACTGTCTACAAAGTCACTTACACTCTATTACACTCTACTTACACTCACTTACACTGTCTACTTACACTGTTATAACTTTACTTACACCTCACTTACACTGTCCACTTACACGTATAACTTCACCACCTCACTTACACGTATTACACTCTAATTACACCTATTACACTGTCTACTTACACTGTCTACTTACACCTCTACTTAATCCATTACACTTCTATACACAACACAACAATTACACTGTCTACTTACACCTACTTAACTCTCTACTTACACTGTCTACTTACACTTTATTAACTCATTACACTGTCTACTTACACTGTTATTACACTCCGTACTTACACTGTCTACTTACACTGTCTACTTACACTCTGTACTTACACTCTATTACACTGTATACATACACCTCTACTTACACTCTCACTTACACTTCACTTAACCTCTACTTACACTGTCTACTTACACTGTCTATTTACACTCTCTATACACTACTTACACTGTCTACTTACACACTTACACTCTACTTAAATTACATATTAACCATACACCATTACACTTACTTACACTTATTAATCTATTTACACTTACTTACACTCTGACTTACATCCATTAACTGTATTAATCATACTTACACTGTGAAACCATATTAACTGTCACATAACTATTACACTGTATTAACGCATTACACTGTCCACTTACACATACATAACTATAACTTACTAACATAACTATAACTACTTACATTCTACTAACTGTACTTACAGTTATACACTTACACTCTCTACTTAACTGTCTATTACACTGTGTACTTACACTCCACTTAATACTTACATACTTACACTGTCTACTTACACTCTCTACTTAACTTCACTTACACCCCTACTTACACTCCCTACTTACACCTCTACTTAACCATACATTTACTTAACTCTCTACTTACATGTCCACTTAACAAACATTAACCATACACTGCACTACATCTACTAACCTACTTACACCTACTTACACTCATAATTATTACACCTACTTAAGTACACTCTACTACACTACTACACTATTTACTTACACTCTATTACACAAACTGTACTTACACTTACTTACACTCTACTTAACCTCATACACATTAACTCTACTTACATGTATTACACTCTCTACTTACACCTCTACTAACACTGTCTACTTACACTGTCTACTTACACTCTACTTACACTCTATACTTACACTGTTATTAACTCTGTACTTACACTCTACTTACACTGTCTACTTACACTCACTTACACCACTTACACTGTCTACATACACATTACACCCATTACATCTACTTACACTCTTGCTTAAACTCTACTTACACTGTCTACTTACACTGTATATTTACACGCTACTTACACTTCTACTTACACTGTCTACTTACACCTCTACTTACACTCTCTACTTACACGTTACTTACACGTCTACTTAACTCATTTACAACTCACTTACACTGTCTACTTACCTACTTACACATACACTTACTTAACTCTCTACTTACACTCTGTACTTACACCATTACACTGTCTACTTACACCCTCTATTACAATCTCTACTTACACTGTCTATTACACTCTCTATACACTCTCACTTACACTCCATTACACCACTTACACTGTCACTTACACTCTGTACTTAACTGCTCTATACACTGTCTATTACACTCTGTACTTACACTCTACTACACTGTATAACACTGTCTACATTAACTCTCTCTTACACTCACTTACACTCCGCTTACACTTACTTACACTCACTTACACTGTTAATTTACACTTCACTTACACTCTACTACACTGTATAACATACACTCACTAAGCTCTACTTACACTTTACTTACACTCTACTTACATGTCTACTTAACTTCTACTTAACTCATAACTCTCACTACACAAAACTGTTACTTACACTCTGTACTTACACCTCTACTTACACTGTCTACTTACACTCTACTTACACTCCTAAAAATGTCTATTAACATAATTAACTCTGTACTAATAGTATACTTACACTCTACTTACACTGTCTACTTACACTCTGTACTTACACTGTCACTTACACTGTCTACTTACACTCTGTACTTACACTCCTACTTAACTTCACTTAACTATAAACACCATAAATAACAACACTTTACTAACTGTAACACCTACTTAACCTACTTACACTGTTATTACACTCTCACTTACACTCCTATTACACTCTCTATTACACTATTACACTCTACTTACACTCACTTACACTGTCATTAACTCTCTACTTACACTGTCCACTTACA